>NW_027397065.1:92087781-92100321 GCF_003265705.2 Callorhinus ursinus
GCTGAGTCAAATAAGTCAATCAGAGAAAGACATGTATCATATGACCTCACTGCTATGAGGAATTCTTAATCTCAGGAAACAAACTGAGGGTTGCTGGAGTGGTGGGGGGTGGGAGGGATGGGGTGGCTGGGTGATAGACATTGGGGAGGGTATGTGCTACGGTGAGCGCTGTGAATTGTGCAAGACTGTCGAATCACAGATCTGTACTTCTGAAACAAATAACGCAACATATTTTAAGAAAAAAGAAAAAGAAGAAGATAACAGGAGAGGAAGAAAAGGGGAGTATGTCAGAGGGGGAGACGAACCATGAGAGACGATGGACTCTGAAAAACAAACTGAGGGTTCTAGAGGGTAGGGGGGTGGGGGGATGGGTTAGCCTGGTGATGGGTATTAAAGAGGGCACGTTCTGCGTGGAGCACTGGGTGTTATGCACAAACAATGAATCATGGAACACTACATCAGGAACTAATGATGTAATGTATGGTGATTAACATAACAATAAAAAAATTAAAAAAGAATCTCTAACTGACATCCATCAAGTCAGAGCACGGGTTGTGTCTGGTCTGACCCTCTTGCGTTCAGTGGGACCTGTTTTGTGGCCCAGTGTGGCCTCTCATGGCCGGCATCCCACAGGAACTCACGCTCCTCTGCTGTAAGGTGTGTGTGCTCCGTCGGGTGGATCCAGTCAGCTCACAGCACTGCTCAGGTGCTCCACCTCCGCGTTGATTCCTGTGCACCTGCCCCCCTAATTCCTGAGGGAAGAATGTCGAAATTTCCAAATATAATGTGGACTTGCGTGTTTCTCCTTCCGCTCTGTCAGCTCGGGAGTGCTGCATTGCAAAGCTCTGTTGTGAAGCGTGTACACATTTAGGGTTGCGGGGGGTCCTCTTGGTCAGCTGCCCCCTCTTTGTCCTGACCTTGTTCTGTAGCTTAATTTGTGTTGTATTATGATCACCACACCACCTACCCTAAAATCAGTATTTTCGTATTTCATGTATCTTTCTATTGGTGTATTTTCAAATTATCAGTGTCTTAATGTGTTTACTGCAGATATCATAGGGTTGAATCTTGCTTTTTATCTGGCCCAATAATCTTTTTTGGCAGAGAGCATGTGGAGGGGGTTCCTCCTGTGGGCCTGAGTTCAGAGGGACCCTCAGAGGGAGGCCAGGGTGGGAGGGGAAGCCCCCACTCCAGGACAAGCTCAGAGCCACCTGTCCCCAATGTCCCCACACCAAGGAAGCAGGTCAATGGTCACTGATAGGAGGGTCCAGAAGCCTCTGTTTTGCTTTTCTTTTGTCGTTTGTTGTCCTTTTATGGGCAGAGAAAAAAAAATAAAAGAAAGAAGAAATGAGGCCTCTCCAGCTATCCTTTAAGACTTGTCTGAGGGGCGCCTGGGTGGCTCAGTTGGTTCAGCGACTGCCTTCGGCTCAGGTCATGATCCCGGAGTCTCGGGATCGGGTCCCGCATCGGGCTCCCCGCTCAGCGGGGAGTCTGCTTCTCCCTCTGACCCTCTCCCCTCTCATGCTCTCTCTCTCTCTCTCATTCTGTCTCTCAAATAAATAAATAAAATCTTTAAAAAAAAAAAAAAAGACTTGTCTGAAAAGAGCAAACCAGTGTTAATCTCCAAGGCCTCTCGAATTTGGATGTGCGTGAGGTACATGTGCTGCCAAACTGAAAAGAGAAAACAAACTTGCTCCCAACAGAAAACCCAGTGGATGCCATTGGAGAGAATCCCGGATTGGTGCGTCCAGGCGCTTGCACGCAGAGACCCCCTCCCCAGCTACCCCTGGCAAGCAGAGTGTGCATGCGGACGCGGGAGATCAGGAAGCCTCAGACTTGGCTGACGCACCCCTCAGAGCAGAGCCGGCCAGCAGGGACTCCCTGGGAGCAGAGTCCTGGGATCTTTTGCAGAACTATCAGTCTGGGAAATCTCTGGGCTTAGCTCGGATGGGGTGGGAAACCTGACAATCCTTCTCGGGCTGCCTCGGCGAGGGCCCCGCACTGGGCGGCAGGTGTTGGGCCCCATCTCCTGCAAGCTGCTTGGCATAAGCAGAAAAACTCATTAAACTGCAAGTTCCACATAACAGATTTTTTTTTGAAAAAGGAAAACATGATAACTAAAAATAATATGTCCAAGGAGAAAAGGTTTCCACTTGGATAAACAAAAGAAAACTAATCCTTGTCAAATCACTATTACTTTTAAATGTGGCTTTCTCCACTTGCACACACTCCCTGTTGCTGATACTCTCAATTCACCCTCATTCAAACAGGTGTGTCTCCGCTCCGAGTGCACAGAGCTGAGTTCTGGGCCCTGCCGCCCGCACTGAGAGAAGACAGGGCAAAGAAACCCTCGCAAGCGCTGAGCCAAGCTGCAGAACAATCCGGGGGCCTCCACGTCGCATCAAGAAAGATGCCGTGAGGTGAGCTGGTGGGTCTCACACCTTCTTGGGGTCACTCACAGCATTGCTGGCTCAGCTTCCTGACTCCAGGCAGGTGTGGAGCCCAAACCAATGGACAACCAGAGTGAGACAGACAGATGCCCCAGCTTCTCCTCGTTTCCATGAAGCCTCCTTCCGGACAGCTCAGATATTTGGAGGAGTACAGACCATAAGACAGCCAAGTTACGAGTCAGAGGAACAGCATTAAAATTAGTAAGAGTCAAAAAACAAGAAATGCTTTCCTCTGCAAGACCGCAGAGCACATGTTGGGAGAGAGGAGACTACACTCTTAAGAAGGACTACGCCGGTCTTAAATGTGCTTTTTGTTTTGTTTTGTTTTTATTCCTGATGTGTTCTAACAAGAGTTTTTAATGTAAATGTAACAGTTTGCCAGGCATCAAAACAAAGAGGAGCTGCGGGTGGAAAGAGCTGAGTGGTGTGTGGACGGGGATTTAGGCGCATCTTTCCGGCTGCTCTGTGTTCAGATGAGAGGCGCCGGCTGTAGTCAGACTCACGGCAGTAGAGACAGATTACAGCCCATGCACGCGGTGGCCGGCCAGCCGAGGATGCCAGGGGCCTGAAACTCTGTCCTGCTTGAGACCTCTGAGCAGGCGGGCTCCCACAGCCGTGTGATGGACTTTGACACCCCCAGAAGCCGTGCGAAGCACTCACTGACATCATCCGTATTTTCATCATTACAAAACCACGAGGCTTTTTAAAAACCATTTTATTGAGGTATGACTGACATCAAAAAGCTGCACACATTTAATGTATATGACTGGTCAGTTTGGAGATGGACAGACACGCATGAAACCATGACCATAATCTATTCCACGATCACATCCGTCACCTGTGCAAGGTTCTTCCCGCCATACTGTCGCCATTACTGTTTCTGTTTGGTATGTAATCTACCCTCTCGGCCAGTGTTGAAGCACAGGAAACAGCATTGCAAACTGTGGGCTCTGTGCACAGTAGGTCTGCGAGACTTGTTCAGCTCGCACAACTACGCCCCCGACGAGCACCTCCTGTCTCCCCGGGCCCAGCCCTGGCGACCATCCCAGTGTCTGCTCCTGAGTCCGACCAGTTTTGATTCCTCATAGAAGTGGGATCATGAAGTATCTGTCCTTCTGTGTCTGGCTTCTTTCACTCAACATATGTCCTCCAGGTTCATCCATGTGGTCACAAGTGTTACGAATATTACTAACTTCTTTGACTATCAGGTGAGGTAGGCTCCATTGGTTGGCTACCCCCGATGCCACAGTGGTTCTTCCTTCTCTCTTCCCTGCCCCGTTACAGAGAAGACTTTTAAGACCCAGCATTGCCTGCAGCTACAGTTCTCCATGATCCCAGCTCTAGCCAAGCAACGGCAGACGAATGCTGTTGGGTTTTCCAGGTGCCTCACCGCTTTGTAGAAAAGGGGCAGGCCCAAGGTCACAGGCACGCCCCTTGCCCTGCCTTCCCTTGAACAAGGATGTGCATCCTCAGTTGTGGCTGCCCCACTGTGTACTGGCTATGAGTCCACCAGCATGAGAATGAAGTCCAAGGCGGTGTTGGTGTACTTGGGAACAAACCATCTCCAGCCCCCAGCTGGCAACTAATTTCTGTCTTATCAAAGACCCCAAATGAGAACCTTCCAATCTAGCTTCCAATCTACCTTCCAATCTGGGACATGATAACCGGTTGTTGCTTTAGGCAACTAAGTTTTGAGGTGATTCGTTACAAAGTGATGCATGATTGGAGGAGTCCTTCTAATTTGGGGGCCATTTTGGACTTTCTGGAAAGCAAGGTGCTCTGGGCTTTCCTGGCCTCAGGCTGGATCCATCTGTTCTGCAAGCTCCGTGTTTCTTTCCGGGGGAGAAAGTGATTGAAAACTGAGACCGAGTGACAGGAGCATTCTTTTTCACAGATGTGTCACCACCTTCAGACTCTCCTCAGACAAAGCCAGGAAAGAAGTAGACAGGACGTAGAAACAGGTGCATAAATCTGTATCTGCATTTCTCCAGCTGTAAAAATACAATCATGACTTTGCTGATAAGGCCTCTAATTCCAGTCTGAAAGCATAGGAAACATCCTAGTGTTTTCCTTTTTGATTTTTGTAGCCCCTCTCTCCAACACAGAAGCACTGGCTTCCACGCTCCTCAAGACAGCTGTTCCATTGCTGAGGCCTAGAACGTACACAAAAGAGTTTCCAGTATGTAACCCATAAAAGTGATAAAAGCAAGCCTGTGCCCAGAGTTCAACATTTGCAGGCTTGCTTTGTTTTTGCTTACAATTTACATACAGTGAAATGCACAAATCCTAAGTGTATAATTTGATGGAGTTTGACAGCTGCATACACCCATGAACCCATAAAAATTTTGAGCATTACGAGCACCTCCGAAAATTCCCTTCTCTGCCTCACAGCCAGCCGTCCTCCTCCACAAAGCAAACTGCTCTTATTTTTGCCACCATAGATTAGTCTCACCTGTTGGAGAACTCGCGAAAGGGTTGTGTGGACTGTGCCCTTCAGCGTCTGTCAGCTCCACCCACGCTGCGGCCTGAGGAAGCAATTTGTTGCTTTGCTGCCCCTTTCTCACTCCGTTGTATGAATACACACAATCGGTTTGCCCACTGCTCTCTGTGAACATTCGGGATGTTTCTGTTAGAGGCTATTATGAATCAAGCTGTTGCAACCTCTGTGCAAGCCCTTTTGCCAAAAGCAATGTTTACTTCTTGCAGGTAAATATGCAGCAGTATGCTGAGTGTATTGTGAGCTTTATTCGGAACTGCCAAAACGTCTGCACGAGGCTGAACATTTGCATCCCCCCCAGAGCAGGACAGGAGAGATGTCACGGCACCTGCTCCTAGACTGGTCTTTTCATCCTTAAGTTCTGCTATTCTTCAGTCCGTGTGCGGTTGTTATGATGGTTGTGATTTGCGCGTCCCTGATTTAAAAATATGATGTTGAACATCTTTCCATGGAATTATCGGCCAAGTGATGATTGTAAAGTCTCATTTCAAGGAGTTTATTTTTTTGTATTAGGTTGTTTGTTTTTTATAGATATGCTGTGGAAATCCCTTCCGTGTTATGGATACTGGCCTCTTATCAGATGTATGTCATGCAAGTATTTTTCCTGGTCTCTGCCCTACTTACTAATTCTGTTTATGGTGTATTTGGATGGGCTGGGGGGGTTGGTGTATTATAATTTTACATAATTTTTTGTTTCTTATTTTGGTGTCTTTTCTAGGAAATTTTTGTATACATTCAGGTCATGGAGATACTCTCTTAAGATTTCCTCTGGAAATTATATAGCTTCTAAGTTTAGATCTATAATCAATCTCAATTAATATTTGAGAATGATGTGAAACAGAATTCAAGTTTCATTTTTTATCCATGCAGATAGACCCTTAGTTCGATGCCACTGAATTACTTTGGCACCTTTGTCAAATAATAAGTTGGCTCTGTGAGTATGTGTCTGTTTCTGGCCTCGCTGTTCTCTTGCACTGTTTCATTTCTCCATGCTTATGTTGATGCCATGCTTGCTGAGTGCTGTGTCTTGTCTTTGCACACTTAGAATCCAGTAGTGTAAGCAGTGCTGAGGGCAGACACGCCCCGTTCTCAGCCTCAGAGCAGCAACAATTCCCTTTTCATCTTTAATTATGATGTGTGTCTATGTTATAGATGCCCTTCATCAGACTGAGGTAGCTCCTTTCTATTTTTAGCTTACTGGCTGTTTATAACATAAGTAAGTGCTGAATTTCGTGAAAGGTCTCTTCTGCATCTATTGAGAAGATCATATTCTTCATGATCTTTATTCTGTTAAGATAGTGAATTATATTAACTGGTTTTCAAGTAAAAACCAACTTTGTATTATTGGACTAAAGCTCACTGGTCAAGTTGCTTCATGTTTTTCATAAGTTGCTCAAGAGAATTCTCTTTGAAAAATGGAACTGGCTTCGTAGAATGAGTTTGGAAGTTTTCCTTCCACTTTTATTTTTTTTTTTTTAACAGTTTGAGAAGAATAGGTATTCACTCTTCTTTAAATGTCTGGGGAAATCCCCTGGGAAGCATCTGGCCCTGGACTTTCTTTTGTTGAGAGATTTTTTGATTACAGATTCAATTTCTTTGCTGGTTATCGGCCTGTTCAAATTTTCTATTTCTTCCTGTTTCAGTTTTGGTAGTTTGTAGGTTTCTAGGAATCTATCCATTTCTTCTAGATTGTCCAGTTTGTTGGCATATACTTGGACATAATATTCTCTTACAGTCGTTTGTATTTCTGTGGTGTTGGTTGTGATGTCTCCTCTTTCATTCATGATTTTATCTATTTCAGTCCTTTCTCTTTTCTTTTTAATAAGTCAGGTGAGGGGTTTGTCAATTTTATTAATTCTTTTGAAAAAACAGCTCTTAGTTTCATTGATCTGTTCTACTGTTTTGTTTGTTTGTTTGTTGTTTATTTCTGCTCTAGTTTTTATTATTTCCCTTCTGCTGGCTTCAGGCTTTATTTACTGTTCCTTTTCTAGCTCCTTTAGATGTAAGGTTATGTTGTATATTTGAGATTTTTCTTGCTTCTGAGGAAGACCTGTTAGCACCGCCTCTGCTGCATCCCAAGGGTTCTGAACTGTCATGTTTTCATTTTCATGTGTTTTCATGTATTTTTTAAATTCTTCTTTGATTTCCTGGTTGACCCATTCATTCTTTAGCAGGATGTTCTTTAACTTCCATGTATTTGTGGTCTTCCCCAATTTTTTCTTGTGGCTGACTTCCAGTTTCAAAGCATTGTGGTCAGAAAATGTGTGCGGTCTGATCTCAATCTTTTTGTCCTTATTGAAGCCTGTTTTGTGACCCAGTATGTGATCTATTCTGGAGAATGTCCCATGTGCACTCAAGAAGAATGTGTATTCTATTGCTTTAGGATGAAATGCCTTGAACATATCTATGAAGTGCATCTGGTCCAGTGTGTCATTGAAAGCCCTTGTTTCCTTGTTGATCTTCTGCTTTAGATGATTTATTCATTGCTGTGAGTGGGGTGTTAAAGTCCCCTACTATTATTGTATTATTATCAATGAGTTTCTTTGTTTTTTATTAATTGATTTATAGATGGGTGCTCCCAAGTTGGGGGCATAAATATTTACAATTGTTAGGTCTTCCTGATGGATAGACCCCTTAATTATGATATAATGCCCTTCTCCATCTCTTGTTATAGTCTTTGTTTTAAAATCTAGTTTATCTGATATAAGTATGGTTACTCTGGATTTCTTTTGACATCTATTTGCATGATAGATGGTTCCTCATCTCCTCATTTTAAATCTGCAGGTGTCTTTAGGTTCCAGACTTCAAGCTCTGTTACAAAGCTGTGATCACCAAGACAGCATGGTACTGGCAGAAAAACAGACACATAGATCAATGGAAGAGAATAGAGAGCCCAGAAATGAACCCTCAACTCTATGGTCAACTAATCTTTGACAAAGCAGGAAAGAATATCCAATGGAAAAAAAAGACAGTCTCTTCAATAAATGGTGTTGGGAAAATTGGACAGCCACATAGAGAAGAATGAACTGGACCATTTCCTTATACCACACACAAAAATAGACTCCAAATGGATGAAAGACCTAAATGTGAGATGAGACTCAATCAAAATCCTTGAGGGGAACAGAGGCAGCAATGTCTTCGACCTTAGCCGCAGCAAATTCATCCTAGAAACATCGCCAAAGGCAAGGGAAGCAAAGGCAAAAATGAACTATTGGGTCTTCATCAAGATAAAAACTTATGCACAACAAAAGAAACAATCAACAAAACTAAAAGGGAGCCTACAGAATGGGAGAAGATATTTGCAAATGACATATCTGATAAAAGGTTAATGTCCAAGATCTATACAGAACTTACTAAACTCAACACCCTAAAAACAAATAATCCAGTTAAGAAATGGGCAGAAGATATAAATAGACATTTTTCCAAAGAAGACATCCAGATGACTAACAGACACATGAAAAGATGCTCAACATCACTCATCATCAGGGAAATACAAATCAAAACCACAATGAGATACCATCTCACACCAGTCAGAATGGCTAAAATTAACAATACAGGAAACAATAGATGTTGGTGACAATACAGAGAAAGGAGAACCCTCTTACACAGTTGGTGGGAATGCAAGCTGGTGCAGCCACTCTGGAAAACAGTGTGGAGGTTCCTCAAGATGTCAAAAATAGAGCTACCTTACAACCCAGCAATTGCATTTCTAGATATTTACCCAAAGGATACAAAAATACTGATTCGAAGGGGTATATGCACCCCATGGTTTATAGCAGCATTAACAACAGCAGTCAAATTATGGAAAGAGCCCAGATGTCCATGGACAGATGAATGGATAAAGATGTGGTGTGGACACACATAATGGAATATTACCCATCAAAAAAAGAAATTTTACCATTGGCAACAACATGGATGGAGGTAGAGTGGATTATGCTGAGCAAAATAAGTCAGTTGGAGAAAGACAAATACAATATGATTTCACTCATATGTGGAATTTAAGAAAGAAAACAGATGAACATATGGGAAGGGGGGAAAGAAAAAAGGGAAAGAGGGAAACAAGCCATAAGAGATTCTTTTTTAAAAAATATTTTATTTATTTATTTGTCAAAGAGAATGAGAGAGTGAGAGAAGCAGGCAGAGGGAGAAGCAGGCTCCCTACTGAGCAAGGAGGCTGATACGGGACTCAATCCCAGGACCCTGGGATCATGACCTGAGCCGAAGGCAGTTGCTTAACTGACTGAGCCACCCAGGCGTCCCACCATAAGAGACTCTTAAAGACAGAGAACAAACTGAGAGTTGATAGAGGGAGATGGATGGGGGATGGGCTAGATTGGGGATGGACATTAAGGAGGACACTTGTTATGATGAACACTGGGTGTTTTATGTAAGTGATGAATCACTGAATTCCATTCCAATAACCAATATGGCACAGTATATTAACTAAGTACAATTTAAATAAATTATATGTATATTATTTATAAATAAATAATATACATATAATAATACAAATTATATATATATATGTAGCATTGAACTGAATGAAAATAAAAAATACAAATAACCAAAATTTGTGGAAAACCGTTACAACTGTGCTGAGGGGGAAATTTGTAGTGTTAATGCATCTACCAGGAAAGAAGAAAAGTCTCAAGTCACTTCAACAATCTAGGAAAAGAAAAGCAAAACAAGCCCAAAGCAAGCAGGAGGAAGGAAATCATAAAGAGTAGAAATCAATGAAACTGAAAACAGTAGAACAATAGAGAAAAATCAAGAAGTAACTTGCTGAAGGTCACATGGCGTTTTCTTTCATGAAAACAGTAGGGAACAAAAAGCCAAATCAGAGTACAAAAAGGTACTGTTCCAGTGTCTTCTGGTTCCCCTTTCTGGATCTGAATGCGTTTTCATTTATCCCACCTTCGCCCGAGGGTCACGTATTGTGGCCGGCAGAACAATGCTGCCCCAAAGATGTCCTCATCCTGACCCCAGACCCAGGACCTATGGATGGTTATGCCGCATGGTATGTGGGAATTACGTGTGCAGATGGATGTAAGGTTGCTGACTTTAAATAGGGCCTTATCCGGGACTTTCTCGCTCAGCCTCATCTGACCTTGTGGCATGAATCTCTGAGAGCGGAGAAAGAGTCAGGATTACAAGGAAGAAGGAGGAGGATTCAAAATAGAAGAAGATCTCCATCCACCAGTGCAGGTGGGGCTCTAGGGGTGGCAGTGGTCCCCGTTTGACAGCCAGCAAGAACAGGGGGAACCCAGTCCTTCCGCACAGGAACAACACTCTGCCAACACCTCCAATGAGCAGGAACATGGACACTCCCAGAGCCCCAGAAAGGAACACAGGTGGCTTCATATGCTGTAGGTAAAACCGAAATGTGTCACTTGAACAAGCACCCACTCACATCAGAGCCCCGACTTTGTCTGTTGGAAGCGGATGCTCGCAGGGCAGTACAGTGAGAGAAGAGATGACAGAGAGCAGGGGGCCTGGCGGTGGAGGGCCGCAGATAAGGACCCGCGGGCAGTGTACCCCGAAGGGCTGATGGGTAGAAGATCAGACACAACATGGTTCTTCCTGCAGCTGGCACAGTTCGGGGAGTCATGTGCCCAGACAAGTGCACTGTACTTAGAACAGAGATGCCTGCCCCCATCTGAGCAGAGAGAATATCCAGGAGGACGGAAGAAAAACCGGATGAGTAAGAAAGCTTATCTATTTGATCACCCCCCATGTAATACTTAGGAAGGAAGAAATGCAGCTTTTAAAAGAATGAATGATCTCTCCTCAGTTTCTTTAAATTTTTTTTAATTTTTTTTATTGTTATCTTAATCACCATACATTATATCATTAGTTTTTGATGTGGTGTTCCATGATTCATTGTTTATGCATAACACCCAGTGCTCCACACAGAACGTGCCCTCTTTAATACCCATCACCAGGCTAACCCATCCCCCCACCCCCCTCCCCTCTAGAACCCTCAGTTTGTTTTTTCAGAGTCCATCGTCTCTCATGGTTCGTCTCCCCCTACAACTTACTCCCCTTCATTCTTCCCCTCCTGCTATCTTCTTCTTTTTTTCTCTTAACATATATTGCATTATTTGTTTCAGAAGTACATATCTGTGATTCAACAGTCTTGCACACTTCACAGCGCTCACCATAGCACATACCCTCCCCAATGTCTATCACCCAGCCACCCCATCCCTCCCACCCCCCACCACTCCAGGAACACTCAGTTTGTTTCCTGAGATTAAGAATTCCTCATATCAGTGAGGTCATATGATACATGTCCTTCTCTGATTGACTTATTTGACTCAGCATAACACCCTCCAGTTCCATCCACATCGTTGCAAATGGCAAGATCTCATTCCTTTTGATGGCTGTGTAATATTCCATTGTGTATATATACCACTTCTTCTTTATCCATTCATCTGTTGATGGACATCTTTGCTCTTTCCACAGTTTGGCTATTGTGGACATTTCTGCTATAAATGTCGGGGTGCACGTACCCCTTCGGATCCCTACATTTGTATCTTTGGGGTAAATACCCAGTAGTGCAGTTGCTGGATCCTATGGTAGCTCTATTTTCAACTGTTTGAGGAACCTCCATACTGTTTTCCAGAGTGGTTGCACCAGCTTGCATTCCCACCAACAGTGTAGGAGGGTTCCCCTTTCTCCACATCCCCGCCAACATCTGTCATTTCCTGACTTGTTAATATTAGCCATTCTGACTGGTGTGAGGTGGATCTCATTGAGGTTTTGATTTGGATTTCCCTGATGCCGAGCGATGTTGAGCACTTTTTCATGTGTCTGTGGGCCATTTGGATGTCTTCTTTGCAAAAATGTCTGCTCATGTCTTCTGCCAATTTCTTGATTGCATTATTTGTTCTTTGGGTGTTGAGTTTGATAAGTTCTTTATAGATTTTGGATATTAGCCCTTTATCTGATATGTCATTTGCATATATATACATATATATATGCCAAAAATAAGGGTAACTACTATGAAGGGATAGAATATGACTCTAAAAATGAAAAATAAAAATGTTTTTTTTAAAAAGTGATAAGATGTTGGTTGAAAAAGGGAAAAAGAAAAATTAAAAAAACAGTTAAAAAAATTAACTTTGAAAAACTAATGAATCAAGGTAAAAAGCCATGAATTCTATGTGCAATATTCCCCTAGCGCTGGAGTTCTCCCGTTCTCCTTGATCGGTAAACTTGGTCTTGGCTGGCTGTTTGTTTTGATCTTCTGGGGAAGGGGCCTGATGCCATGGTTCCCAAATGTCTTTGGCGGAGGCAGAATTTCCCCGCCCTTGTGAGTCCAGGCTAAGCAATCTGCTCAGGTTTGCTCTTGGGAGTTTTTGTTCCCTGCAAGCTCTTGGTACAGCTTTGGAGGATGAGAGTGAAAATGGTGGCCTTCCAATCTCCACCTGGAGGAGCCGAGAACTCAGGCCCCATTCCTCAGTGCGCCCCCAGAGAAAAGCAGTCACTCCCGTGTCCCCGGTCTCCGGCCGCGCCCCGTGCTCACCTGGCCTGTGACCGAGCGTTTCTATCTCTGGCACCCGACCCCGTGTGGAGTCTCCAAACCCAGCAGAT
>NW_027397065.1:92105321-92183200 GCF_003265705.2 Callorhinus ursinus
TCACCCAGCCACCCCATCCCTCCCACCCCCACCACTCCAGCAACACTCAGTTTGTTTCCTGAGATTAAGAATTCCTCATATCAGTGAGGTCATGTGATACATGTCTTTCTCTGATTGACTTATTTCACTCAGCATAACACCCTCCAGTTCCATCCACGTCGTTGCAAATGGCAAGATCTCATTCCTTTTGATGGCTGCATAATATTCCATTGTGTATATATACCACATCTTCTTTATCCATTCATCTGTCGATGGACATCTTGGCTCTTTCCACAGTTTGGCTATTGTGGACATTGCTGCTATAAACATTGGGGTGCATGTACCTCTTTGGATCCCTACATTTGTATCTTTGGGGTAAATACCCAGTAGTGCAATTGCTGGATTGTATGGTAGCTCTATTTTCAACTGTTTGAGGAACCTCCATACTGTTTTCCAGAGTGGCTGCACCAGCTTGCATTCCCACCAACAGTGTAGGAGGGTTCCCCTTTCTCCGCATCCCTGTCAACATCTGTCATTTCCTGACTTGTTAATTTTAGCCATTCTGACGGGTGTGAGGTGGCATCTCATTGAGGTTTTGATTTGGATTTCCCTGATGCTGAGCAATGTTGAGCACTTTTTCATGTGTCTATTGAGTAAAGCCTTTCGTCTTAATAAAACTGTCGTTATGGAAAAATACTGACAAATGCTAGGCTTCAGTCTCCTTATGTAAGACACAGATATTGCATGCATGTTTATGGAAGTTTTCTATATATCTCTAATCTGGGATAAGCATTAAGTAATATAGGAAAGTGCAGGATTTTGTTCAAATAATCCTATGATTAGTGTTAATAACAAATACAAAAACACTTGTGAACAAATAATGGCGTGTATACTTCCTTGTTGCAAACATCCACGTGTGGTGTTTAATTTTGACACAAGGGAGTGGGATAAGCTGTTTTCCCAAGAGACGCGAAATAGGAGCTGGGAAGAGCAATGGAAGCTGGGAGACTTTCATTCACTAGAAGACTAAGCAGCACCCCGACTGCTTTTGTGAAGGTTCTTGGCCTCCCCCCCCTAAGTAGGGTGGGTATTTAACTCCTGTTACAGGGAACTAAAAATTTTATCTGTGACCTTTAATGATTCCACTAAAGATATGCCGAAGGTCACGAGAGGGAAATATCTTCTGTCCAATATTCTAATCAACGGTATTTGGCAAGCACTAAACTCTGGAGCAACTGTCACTGGAAAAACTTACAAACCGGTTGTCAGAGTCACTGGTGAATTTCAGCGTCCAGCACGAGGCTCGAGGACCGACACTGGGTGGCCAAGTGACCCTCACTATCTGTTTTTCTAGCATGTTTGCTTCCCCCCTGGAATGAAATGAAAACGTCCAGTCGGCAAAGGAAGTGGGTGGGGTCACGAGAAATAGATTTATCCTCCCAAACATATTTCAAGTGAAATTTAAAAAACCAGGAGGCGGAGCAAAATGGTGGAGGAATAGGAGACCTGGGTTTCGTCTGGTCTCAGGAATTCAGCTGAATAGGGATCAAACCATTCTGAACACCTACGAACTCAACAGGAGATCGAAGAGAAGTCTAGCAACAACTCTCTGAACAGAGAAGCGACCACTTACTGGAAGGTAGGACGTGCGGAGAAGTGAATCCGAGGCAATATTCGGGAGGATAGATGGCAGGGGGAGGGGGCCTCCACCACTTCTGGCAAGTGCTAGAGCCACGGAGCACAAAATCAAAACTTTTAGAAGTCGGCTTTACTGAGGGACGTTGCTCCAGTGGCTAAGCGGGGGGTGGAACCCTCGCGGGACAGTGTGGACTCAGGACCCTCGGGGTCACAGAAAGACCGGGGGTGCCTGAGTGCAGCAGAGCTCCCAGGTATCGGAGCGGGGAAGCCGGCTGCAGAGACGGAGCCGAGGCGCGGGCTCTCAGCTCGGGGTGGCCATAAACTGTGATCCGCGGCCCAGTCGGGCCACTGCTCCTCCAGCAGGGACCCAAAAAGCAGCAGAGCCAGGGAGACTCCCCTTCCACCCATGGGAGGAGCAGCGCGGGAGTGCACCGCAGGGATCTGCTGGGTTTGGAGACTCCACACGGGGTCGGGTGCGAGAGATAGAAACGCTCGGTCACAGGCCGGGTGAGCACGGAGTGCGGCCGGACACCGGGGAGACGGGAATGACTGCTTTTCTCTGGGGGCGCACTGAGGAGCGGGGCCCCGAGTTCTCAGCTCCTCTGGGCGGAGACTAGGAGGCCACCATTTTCACTCTCCCTCCAAAGCTGTACCGAGAGCTTTCGGAGACCAAAAGCACTTGAGAGCAAACCCGAGCCGATTGCTTAGCCCGGACCGACAAGGGCGGGGAAATTCCGCCTCCAGCAAAGACATTTGGGAACCACAGCAACAGGCCCCTCCCCCAGAAGATCAGCACAAACAGCCAGCCAAGACCAAGTTTATCGATCAAGGAGAACGGGAGAACTCCAGCGCTAGGGGAATACTGCACATAGAATTCATAGCTTTTTTACAATGATTCATTAGTTTTTCAAAGTTAATTTTTTTAACTGTTTTTTCCTTTTTTTTAATTTTTCTTTTCCCCCTTTTCAACCAACACTTTATCAATCCCTTTTGTAAAAAATTTTTTGATTTTTAATTTTGAGAGTCATATTTTATCCCTTCATAGTAGTTACCCTTATTTTTGGCATATATATATAAGTTGTTCTCTCTTCAAAATTTTGAGATACAGTTTCTTCTAACAGATCAAAATATACCCTAAATCACTAGCGCATGGTTTTGTTCTAGTCTCCTGCCTGATCACATTCTCTACCCCCTTTTTTTTTAAATCTTCTTCTTTCTTTTTTCAAACAACTTCTTATCAATTCCTTTTATACAATCTTTTATAATTTTCATCTTTACAGTCATCTTCCTTCCCTTCATTGTATCAACCCTTACTTTGTACATATATAAGTCTTTCTTCCTTTAAAATTTTAGGAGGCACTGTCTTCTAACAGAACAAAATACGCCCAAAATCTACTGTGTGGCACTGATCTATACACTAGTCTGATCATATTTGATCATATTCTGTTTTTTGTTTTGTTCTGTTTTTGTTTGTTTTTATCTTTTTCTTTTTCTTTTTTTTTCTCTTTCTTTTTTCTTTCTTTCCCTTTCTTTTCCCCTGGTTTCAGGTCTTTTCTGATTTGTATAGAGTATATTTGCTGGGGACGTTGTTAACCTGTTAGCATTTTGTTCTCTCATTCATCTAGTCTCCTCTGGACAAAATGACAAGACAAAAAAAAAAAATCACCTCAGCAAAAAGAACAAGAGGTAGTACCATCTGCCAGGGACCTACTCAATATGGACATTAGTACGATGTCGAACCTAGAGTTCAGAATCATGACTTTGAAGATACTAGCTGGGCTTGAAAAAAGCGTGGAAGTTATTAGAGACACCCTTTCTGGAGAAATAAAAGAACTAAAATCTAACCAAATCGAAATCAAAAAGGCTATTAATGAGGTGCAATCAAAAATGGGGAAACCATCTGCTAGGATAAATGAGGCCAAAGAGAGAATCAGCAATATAGAAGACAAAATGATGGAAAATAAAGAGACTGAGAAAAAAAGAGAAACAACTACTGGATCACGAGGGCAGAATTCGAAAGATATGTGATACGATAAGACAAAACAACATTAGAATAATTGGGATCCCAGAAGAAGAAGAAAGAGAGAGAGGGGCAGAAGGTATATTGGAGCAAATTAAAGCAGAGAACTTCCCTAATGTGGGGAAGGAAACAGGCATCAAAATCCAGGAGGCACAGAGAACCCCTCTCAAAATCAATAAAAATAGGTCAACACCCCGACATCTAATAGTAAAACTTACGAGTCTCAGAGACAAAGAGAAAATCCTGAAAGCAGCTCAGGAGAAGAGATACGTAACCTACAATGGTAAAAATATTACATTGGCAACAGACCTATCCACAGAGACCTGGCAGGCCAGAAAGGACTGGCATGATATCTTCAGAGCACTAAATGAGAAAAATCTGCAGCCAAGAATACTATATCCAGCTAGGCTGTCATTGAAAATGGAGAGATAAAAAGCTTCCAGGACAAACAAAAACTAAAGGAATTTGCAAACACGAAACCAGCCCTCCAAGAAATATTGAAAGGGGTCCTCTAAGCAAAGAGAGAGCCTAAAAGCAGCATAGATGAGAAAGGAACACAGACAATATACACTAACAGTCACCTTACAGGCAATACAATGACACTAAATTCATATCTTTCAATAGTTACCGTGCATGTAAATGGGCTAAATGCCCCAATCAAAAGACACAGGCTATCAGATTGGATTAAAAAACAAGACCCATCAATTGCTGTCTGCAAGAGACGCATTTTAGACCCAAAGACACCCCCACATTGAAAGTGAGGGGGTGGAAAACCATTTACCATGCTAATGGACACCAAAAGAAAGCTGGGGTGGCAATCCTTACATCAGACAAATTAGATTTTAAAACAAAGACTGTAATAAGAGATGAGGAAGGACACTATATCCTACTTAAAGGGCCTATCCAACAAGAAGATCTAACAATTGCAAATATCTATGCCCCTAACATGGGAGCAGCCAATTATATAAGGCAATTAATAACAAAGCAAAGAAACACATTGACAACAATACAATAATAGTGGGGGACATTAACACCCCCCTGACTGAAATGCACAGATCATCTATGCAAAAGATCAACAAGGAAATAAAGACTTTAAATGACACACTGGACCAAATGGACTTCACAGACATTTTCAAAACATTCCATCCCAAAGCAATGGAATACACATTCTTCTCTAGTGCCCATGGAACATTCTCCAGAATTGATCACATCCTAGGTCACAAATCAGGTCTCAACCAGTACCAAAAGATTGGGATTATTCCCTGCATATTTTCAGACCACAATGCTTTGAAACTAGAACTCAATCACAAGAGGAACGTCAGAAAGAACTCAAATACATGGAGGCTAAAGAGCATCCTACTAAAGAATGAATGGGTCAATGAGGAAATTAAAGAAGAATTTTAAAAATTCATGGAAACCAATGAAAATGAAAACACAACTGCTCAAAATCTTTGGGATACAGCAAAGGCAGTCCTAAGAGGAAAGTATATAGCAATACAAGCCTTTCCCAAGAAACAAGAAGGGTCTCAAATACACAACCTAACCCTACACCTGAAGGCGCTGGAGAAAGAACAGCAAAAAAAGTCTAAACCCAGCAGAAGAGAAATAATAAAGATCAGAGCAGAAATCAATGAAATAGAAACCAAAAGAACAGTAGAACAGATCAACGAAACTAGGAGCTGGTTCTTTGAAAGAATTAACAAGATTGATAAACCCCTGGCCAGACTTATCCAAAAGAAAAGAGAAATGACCCAAATCAACAAAATCATGAATGAAAGCGGAGAGATCACAACCAAAACCAAAGAAATACAAACAAGTATAAGAACATATTATGAGCAACGCTATGCCGGCAAATTAGATAACCTGGAAGAAGTGGGTGCATTCCTAGAGATGTATCAACTACCAAAACTGAACCAGGAAGAAATAGAAAACCTGAACAGACTTATAACCACTAAGGAAATTGAAGTAGTCATCAAAAATCTCCCAAAAAACAAAAGCCCAGGGCCAGATGGCTTCCCAGGGAAATTCTACCAAACATTTAAAGAAGAATTAATACCTATTCTCCTGAAACTGTTCCAAAAAATAGAAGTGGAAGGAAAACTTCCAAACTCATTTTATGAGGCCACCATTACCTTGATTCCCAAACCAGACAAAGACCCCATCAAAAAGGAAAATTACAGACCAATATCCTTGATGAACATGGATGCAAAAATTCTCACCAAAATACTAGCCGATAGGATCCTACAGTACATTAAAAGGATTATTCACCATGACCAAGTGGGATTTATCTCTGGGCTGCAAGGCTGGTTCAACATCTGCAAATCAATCAACGTGATACAATACATTAACAAAAGAAAGAACAAGAGTCATATGATCCTCTCAATAGATGCAGAAAAAGCATTTGACAAAGTACAGCATCCTCTCTTGATCAAAACTCTTCAGAGTATAGGGATAGAGGGCACATACCTCAATATCATAAAAGCCATCTATGAAAAAAACCTACAGCGAATATCATTCTCAATGGGAAAAAGCTGAGAGCTTTCCCCCTAAGGTCAGGAACGCGGCAGGGATGTCCACTCTCACCACTGCTATTCAACATAGTATTAGAAGTCCTAGCCACAGCAATCAGACAACAAAAAGAAATCAAAGGCATCCAAATCGGCAAAGAGGAAGTCAAACTCTCACTCTTTGCAGATGATATGATACTGTATGTGGAAAACCCAAAAGACTCCACCGCAAAACTGCTAGAACTCATACAGGAATTCAGTAAAGTAACAGGATATAAAATCAATGCACAGAAATCAGTGGCATTCCTATACACCAACAACAAGACAGAAGAGAGACAAATCAAGGAGTCGATCCCATTTACAATTGCACCCAAAACCATAAGATACCTAGGAATAAATTTAACCAAAGAGGTAAGGGATCTGTACTCAGAAAACTATAAAATACTCATGAAAGAAATTGAAGAAGACACAAAGAAATGGAAAAACGTTCCATGCTCATGGATTGGAAGGACAAACATTGTGAAGATGTCAATGGTTCCTAGAGCAATCTACACATTCAATGCTATCCTCATCAAAATACCATCCACTTTTTTCAAAGAAATGGAACAAATAATGCTAAAATTTGTATGGAACCAGAAGAGACCCCGAATAGCCACAGGAATATTGAAAAAGAGAAGCAAAGCTGGCGGCATCACAATTCCGGACTTCCAGCTCTATTACAAAGCTGTCATCATCAAGACAGTATGGTACTGGCACAAAAACAGACGCATAGATCAATGGAACAGAATCGAGAGCCCAGAAATGGACCCTCAACTCTATGGTCAACTCATCTTTGACAAAGTAGGAAAGAATGTCCAGTGGAAAAATGACAGTCTCTTCAACAAATGGTGTTGGGAAAATTGGACAGCCACATGCAGAAGAATGAAACTGGACCATTTCCTTACACCACACACAAAAAATAGATTCAAAATGGTTGAAAGACCTAAATGTGAGACAGGAGTCCATCAAAATCCTAAAGGAGAACACAGGCAGCAACCTCTTCGACCTCAGCCACAGCAACTTCTTCCTAGAAACATCACCAAAGGCAAGGGAAGCCAGGGCAAAAATGAACTATTAGGATTTCATCAAGATAAAAAGCTTTTGCACAGCAAAAGAAACAGTCCACAAAACCAAAAGACAACCAACAGAATGGGAGAAGATATTTGCAAATGACATATCAGATAAAGGACTAGTATCCAAAATCTATAAAGAACTTATCAAACTCAACACCCAAAGAACAAATAATCCAATCAAGAAATTGGTAGAAGACATGAGCAGACATTTTTCCAAAGAAGACATCCAAATGGCCCACAGACACATGAAAAAGTGCTCAACATCGCTCGGCATCAGGGAAATCCAAATCAAAACCTCAATGAGATACCACCTCACCCCAGTCAGAATGGCTAAAATTAACAAGTCAGGAAACGACAGATGTTGGCGGGGAGGCGGAGAAAGGGGAACCCTCCTACACTGTTGGTGGGAATGCCAGCTGGTACAACCACTCTGGAAAACAGTATGGAGTTTTTTTCAACTTTCAAACAGTTGAAAATAGAGCTGCCATACGATCCAGCAATTGCACTACTGGGTATTTACCCAAAAGATACAAATGTAGGGATCCGAAGGGGTACGTGCACCCCAATATTTATAGCAGCAATGTCCACGATAGCCAAACTGTGGAAAGAGCCAAGATGTCCATCGACAGATGAATGGATAAAGAAGAAGTGGTATATATACACAATGGAATATTATGCAGCCATCAAAAGGAATGAGATCTTGCCATTTGCAACAATGTGGATGGAACTGGAGGGTGTTATGCTGAGTGAAATAAGTCAATCAGAGAAAGACATGTATCATATGACCTCACTGATATGAGGAATTCTGAATCTCAGGAAACAAACTGAGTGTTACTGGAGTGGTGTAGGGTGGGAGGGGTGGAGTGGCTGGGTGATAGACATTGGGGAGGGTATGTGCTATGGTGAGCGCTGTGAAGTGTGCAAGACTGTTGAATCACAGATCTGTACTTCTGAAACAAATAATACAACATATGTTAAGAAAAAAGAAAAAGAAGAAGATAGCAGGAGGGGAAGAATGAAGGGGAGTAAATCGGAGGGGGAGACGAACCATGAGAGACGATGGACTCTGAAGAACAAACTGAGGGTTCTAGAGGGGAGAGGGGTGGGGGGATGGGTTAGCCTGGTGATGGGTATTAAAGAGGGCACATTCTGCGTGGAGCACTTTTTTTTAAAAAGCAGAAGCAAGACTTGTAACACAAAAGCCATTGTGAGGACCTAGAGGATCATTGGGCTCCCATTACTCACAGTGGATGAGGTTCCAGGGACGAGCAGACTTTCTGAAAGTGGATGGGAGACAGAATACATACCCTGGTTCCCAGCACAGGTTTCCTGAAACCCTTGAAATTCCCCAAGTGATAAGAGCACTCGGAGCACCTTGTGTTCTAATGAGGGGACTCAGGGTGGGCTCCTGCATGGCCCCTGGACAGGGGCTGCTGCCCAGAAAGACCAATCCATGATTGGAAGCTTGGACTGTTCGGCACCACCCCCATCCTCCAGAGAGAAGACGGGAATGGAAATGGAGTGGTAATGATCATGCCTCCGTGAGGAAGTCTCCATAAAGTACCAATAGCCCAGGGTTCAGGCAGCTTCTGGGGGTGAACGCATCCACACTGAGACAGTCACGCACCTCAACTCCACGAGACAGAAGCTCCTGTGCTCGGGACCCTCCCGGAGCTCATCCTGTGTGTCTCTTCATCTGGCTGCTCTCCTGTGTCCTTTATCACATCCTTGACTAAACTGGTAAGTGTAGATGACTGCCCCTCTGTGCTCTGTGAGCCACTCCAGCAGATGAATCGAACCTGAGACGGGGTCCTGGGAACCTCCGATTTGTAACCAAGTCTCAGGTAACCAGGGGACCCGCTACTCGTGATTGGCATCAGAAGTGGGGGCGTCTCCTGGGACTGAGCCCCAAATCTGTGGGATCTGACCCCAGCTCCAGGTAGATGGTGTCGGAAATGACTTAAATGGTAGGACCCCCAGCTGGAGCGGCGGGAGTGCTCAGTGCAGGAAAACCCATGTGTCCAGTGTCAAGTGTTTGGAGTGTGGGAGTCCTGGGGGAGGAAAGGGGCCACTTGGAGGGCAGGCTGACCCTGTCCTACTCAGTGGACAGGACAGCTTGTGTTCTGGACTCACCTCCAGTTGTTAAATGAAGGAAAAACCACCATGGGATAACATCGGCCGGCCCCGGGTCAGGGACTCGGCCAAACCCGCTAGGAGCAGTAGAAAATTTAGCTAAATGTGAGGGATTACAGGCCACCCACTTAAAATTAGTTTCAAGTGAAATTATGCTAGAAGTCTGCCTTTCGTTCCCACACCGTGGCAAGCTATTGCTCCTGCTTTATAAGCACTGAGTGGGTAAGGCCGTGAGACTAGCCTGAAAATATTTTCCAAATACACTGTAAACCAGCTAAAGCCATCCCTTGGTGGTTTTACAATGCACTCATCCTTCGTCATCCTGCTGCTAAGTCCCACGGGGTACACGGAGGCTCCAACCCGCCAACCTCAACCACGGGGTCAGGAAGGAAACAGCAATGGAAAGCATGGGAGAAGGGGAAGAAGCTGCTTTTTCTGCAAGTAGCTTATTTCTGTTGGGTCACCAGCACAGACTCAGAACTGGGCTGGGAAAAAATAAATACCTTTCACCTCTAAATCAGCTGCTAATCTGACCCACAGCCTGGCTGGACACAGGGATTCCCAGCAGGGACCTGATGACTATCTGCTGATAATTTTCACATCAAAGAAACATAACAAGCTCTTCCCCATCAGAGAGTTTTTATCTCATTTTATAAAGGGCCCTCGGGCCCCATCTGAGCTCCAATTCCATCCCACTGCTAGCGGACACTCTGGCCACTGTCACCATCCACGGCCATGAGGCCAGCGAGGGTGCTCAATGGAGCTCAGAACCTGTGGGTTACCATGTCCCGGCAGACAACAAGGGCCATCCCAACCCTTCTCCGGGGCCCCCGCCCCCTTAATCAGCCAGAAGGTGTGTTGCTGATTCAGTCAGGAACCCAATGACATACTCATGCCTTCCCCCAGCAGGCAGCGCCAAGGGGCACCCAGGGCAAGGTGAGGGCCCCGCCGGCCCCACTGTCTGCCATCTGCCCTGAGTCACATCCTGCTCCCCCAGCCGGTCCGCAGTCTCTCCCAAGTTGGGGGACAGATTGCACGGCCCACTCACATCAGCAGAGCACCTTTTCCTTTCTTTCTAAAGATGGGCTTACGCATCCCGCGCCCTTTGACAGGAAGGAAAGTGGGGAGATGCAGGCGTGGGAGAGGAGATTCGATCGCAGGGAGGAAAGCAAACAGATTATTTGATCTGTAAATGCTTTGTTAAACCTAAAACGAATTAGAAGAATTCATGAAAATGGCTTTAAATTAAAATAAAATCCCCGTGGATGGGAAGGGGCTGCTGCCGGAGTGGCCACCGCTGGTCCCTCACACACCTCACCAGCATCTCCCTGTGAGCCTGCCTGTAGGCGTCAGACGCCACAGAAACAGCACCAGGTGGTGAGGGGACGCTGCCCCCCATTCCCAGGGCCGCCCCCGCGAGGACATAAGGGAAACTCGCTGACGGTGAGCAGCACCTGGCCTCACTGAAGCCCAGACTCACCTCCATCATCCTCTGAGGGGCGGTGAAGGGATTCCTGCCATCAGAGGGCGGCTTCCCTGCAGAGAACATGCTGTTGAGAGTTACTTGGTTTAAAGGAATATTGGGTCAGATTTGCAGGCACCATTACTCCACCTGTGAGCCCTGTAAAGGTAGAGTCATCCCCTCCTTGTTCTTTTATCAGTTGATGTAACTCAGGTTAAGCCAACTGATTTTCTTAAACACCAGTTTCATTTATAGTTAATGAGCCTAAAAAAAAAAAAAAAAAAAAAAAACCTGAAACAGCACATCTAAAAATTCAGTGTGTCTGGGGCTCTTTCATACATGCTCTGAATCTGGGGGAATTTACTCTCCTAACAAGAAAACCGACCTAGATATTTGGGCAGTCTGTAAACGTGTTTCAAACAACATGAGAGCATCAAGCCTGAGACTTTTGTTGACATCGTGCTGCTTGAACAACCTTAAAGTTTCAGCAGTTTAAAACACTAAGCACCTGCCTCACGTTTAGGGTCTGAGGTTCAGCCGGGGGCTCTCCTTCAGGCTGCAGGTTGAAAACAGTCTGCTGCGTGCAATTCAACTGTAACCTTCGGTGTCCAGAGCTCATCGTGGGCCAAGCCCGTCAGAACCCGTCATTGGGCGGGGCAGTGTCTCCACTGACCCTGCAGGAGCCCCAGGAGGGGATGCTGCCACAGGCATGGAAGGAACAAGCCCGTAACAGTGAGGGCATGGGGAACCGGGGGTAAGTGGTCCAATCTCCACACCTGGATGTCATGACTGTCACCAGACCCAGATGCAGGACAGAAAAGCATCCAATAGCTAAGGAGAGTCTTTTAAACTGACAAGATCTGTAGCGTGCACTGAAGAAACAGCTGTCATCAACCTTAGTTAGCTAGATATTATAGTAAGGAAATGGCTAGAAATACAAGGAGAGATTTAAATGCACATCAAGAGTTAGCAGAGGTGAACACATCTCTCAGCCTTGGGCAGATCAAATGGAGAAAAACAACAGGATCTACATTACAATCTATAAATAAATGGTAAATTAATAGCTATATAGCAAACTGCTTCCTGAAGACAAAGATTTCCCTGTCGCTCAGAATAACAATCAAACATTTGTAGAAAATAATTGTATGCCAGTTTTCAAAGAAATCATTAATGATTTTATTTGATGATGCATTTGCCCCACAGTTTAAGGACAATAAAAGAAAATTAAAAACAAATAACAGGAGTTTAAAATAAAAACCAATTATGCAACTTGAAGAATAAAATCCTAATCACTATTCAAAGAGAAATTAGAGACTGATTTAAAAAGTGAAATGAGCCCAACACGTGAAAACCAACAGGATGTGGCAATAGTTGAATTCAGAGAGAATATAAATATTTAAGCGCTTTTATTATTTACAAAAAAAGACATTATTGTGGGTTTTACCCTGTTGTATTATTTCAAGCTTTTAAAGAACACAGAAGTTCATGCTTGGCAGAATCAGGACAGAAGGAAATCTTCTTGAGTTATTTCACGATGCCTCCATCAATGGCCTTGACGCTAAAATCTTACTGAGATAAATCCTGAAGGATGCTACTGTTAAATGTTTCTTAACAACATGTTGGTTTCTTCTTTGGAGAAATGTCTGTTCGTGTCTTCTGTCCATTTCTTTTAAAATTATTTTTTTAAAGATTTTTTATTTATTTATTTGACACAGAGAGAGAGAGCCCAAGTAGCAGAGCGGCAGGCAGTGGGAGAGGGAGAAGCAGGCCTCCCACCGAGCAGGGAGCCCAATGTGGGGCTCGATCCCAGGACCCTGGGATCATGACCTGAGCTGAAGGCAGTTGCTTAACCAACTGAGCCACCCAGGCACCCCTCTTCTGTCCATTTCTTGACTAGATTTTTTTATTTTGGGGTGTTGAGT
Source organism: Callorhinus ursinus (assembly GCF_003265705.2). Classification (NCBI taxonomy): domain Eukaryota; kingdom Metazoa; phylum Chordata; class Mammalia; order Carnivora; family Otariidae; genus Callorhinus; species Callorhinus ursinus. Next base: position 92,118,095 of record NW_027397065.1, read on the forward strand.
TTAATAAGTTCTTTATAGATTTTAGATACCAGCCCTCAAAAAATTAAAAATAGAGCTACCATACGATCCAGCAATCACACTACTAGGGATTTACCCAAAAGATACAAATGTAGGGATCCAAGGGGGCACCTGCACCCCAATGTTTATAACAGCAATGTCCTCAGTAGCCAAACTGTGGAAAGAGCCCAGATGTCCATCAACAGATGAATGGATGAAGAAGATGTGGTGTACATATACAATGGAATTTTATGCAGCCATCACAAAGAATGAAATCTTACCATATGCAACAACATGGATGGAACTAGAAGGTATTATGCTGAGCAAAATAAGTCAGTGAAAGAAAGACAATTATATGTGGGATTAAAGAAACAAGACAGAGGATCATAGGGGGAGGGAGGGAAAAATAAAATAAGAGGAAATCAGAGAGGGAGCCAAACCATAAGAGACTCAACTCTAGGAAACAAACTGAGGGTTGCTGGAGGGGGAATGGGGTACCTGGGGGATGGGCATGAAGGAGGGCACATGATGTGATGAGCACTGGGTGTTATATAAGACTGATGAATCATTGACTACCTCTGAAACTAATAATACAGTCTATGTTAACTACACTGAATTTAAATTAAAAAATTAAGAAAAAGAACATGTTGGTTTCAGTAGCTTTGTGTTTTCTCAATTTTCTATAATAGGCATGTATTCCTTGCATAATAAAAGCAAATAATTCTTTTAAACAATAAAATGACAAAGGGAAAGACTTTTTTTTTTTTTTTCAGAACATGCTGGGAGTCCCAGATCTTTCCTTTCAGCCCCAGACAGTACCAGGAGGGGGTTCCTTTATCTCCTGGCCTGTTTGCATGTCATTTGCTTGAGTAAGAGGTGACTTATAACTAGATGCTCAGACTCATCTTCCAATCCCTCTGAAGGTATGGTGGCTGTGTTCAGGAAGAAAGCCACCCCCTCTCTGGGAGCACAAGGTAGCAGCTGACACTGCCTGTCTGGCACTCGCCCACGTGGCAGGAGTGGGACAGGGCCTGGCGCCAGCCTCAGACCTCCCAGAATCAGCTCCAGGATTCCCCGGCCAGTCCCCAGGTGTGACGCCCCATGTGCACATCTCCCAGTCCACAGAGAGTCTTCAGCAGGACACCTGGCAAGACCTTCGCATCCAAGGCCCCATGTGCGTCCAAGCCTGCCCGTTGTCATGCTCAGCTTTCCTGGGGCAGTGTGGTCTGGGCAAATGTGCAGACAATGACACCCCACTGAAACACGCACCAAGTCTCTGACATTCAACCACCGCTTCTGTGTTCCAGTGAAGTGCCGGGACCACAGAGGTGTCCTCCAGCACCTGCTAATGCTGCCCTCACAGCAAGGCTGTGACATCAGGCTCGTGTGTGAGACTCACAGAGGGACACCTGCCCAAGCCAAACGTACGTTGGCGGTGGGTCTGTATGGCTTCCAGCTCTGTGGATGTCACCACACGGTTGTGCTGCCTTTCCGCAAAATGCATTCTCTTTATAACACATCCAGTTTGCTGTTCACGATTTTTATACCAAACACCCTGTTGCAGACAGGGGAGAAACCCTTTGCTCCTAGCATTTATAGCAGTCCCAGTTACTCAGCTCCTTGGAAAAGCACAGCTGGAAGCATAAACTGTTTCCACGCATCTTCTCTGAACTTCTAACAACACAATTTTTAAACAAGTAATAAAGTTCCAAGCAGCTGCAGTGACATAATGCAAGGAATTTGATCTGCCGTCATGGATGGGTTGGAAGACCAACTTACTTAACTCTGTGGGCCCTGATGTCCCATTCAGAAACTGGGGTGGAGGGCTAAGGAGCTCAAAGTTATTTCCAGCACTTTCCTATCAGTGATGGAAAATGGTTACTTCCACCCAATTAAGTACCTAGGAGATTGCACTAAATCCAATGACAAAGTTACCTAGGTGCTGGTGTATGTCATTCAGTTTCATACCACAAAATTAAAAGCACATGGCTTTTCTCAATTATCTTTTCTAGTCACTACTTTTGGATTGATTTGCACCTGTGCCTTTTGCCTTTTATTTGTCTATTTCTGCAGTTTGGGAAAAGTGCCTCATGTGTTAAAAGCCAAATATAGAACAGGACCTCCTTGTTACAACAGGATCCTGGGAACCAAGTAGCTTGGAAGTTATCAGGAGATGGGCCATAATGAGGTTAATTCTGGTCAGGTTTAATTATGTAAAGTTGTGCTGTGGAGAGGCATGGTCCACACAGCAGGCAGGCTCCAGCATGGGGAGGCTTTCAGTGACAGCAGGTGGGGTGGACATGTCACCAACCACTCCATGAGCCACTTACTCCCCTTTTAGGTACCTCCTTGTCATTGAAAAGCAGGTGTCAGGGGGGGAAATGTCATTATGAAAGCACTCTGTATTGGGAATTAGTTATCCCATCATGATGCTGTGCCATTCGCTTGTACAGCAGTTATTTTAAGCTCTCTGTCCCTTTACAGAGTCAGTTCTCAATTATCCATCACTAGAGAAGGTCAGTGGCAGGAGCGAACCTGACTGACAGGCAATTAAAAACAATGTACATTTAGCTTTAAAATGAACTGCACTGTGAAAACAGGGAAAAGGTACCTTGTAGGTTATTAAATTACCAAAATTTTAAATTGTGTTTGTAAACTGTTATAAAAACAACATTCAAATATGTTGATTTTTAAATTAAATAGTTAAAAGGTAACAATGCTCTCCCACCACAGCCCAACCCCCCACTCCCTGGAAAACACCACTTCTGATTATTTCTGTTATTAGTTCTCTTGGCTATTTCTTTACCTCCATATCTCTTAATAATATGTTTACAACATATTTATTGAAATATCCATTTTTGGTATTATCTATTGACTTCCCATTGTGGGACATAGGATTTTAGCTTCCTCACCCTGCTTCTCTACTCTCCACATCTATTTTTAGCTCCCATGTTAATTACTTTTTGTCACTTTAGACTATATAATTGGAATGGGAATTCTACTTCTTGTTCTATTAAATATGGAGAAAATGTTTCCTTAACTCATAATACGAGATTGTAACACCTCCTATGTTTCTATTTACCCATTATCCTTCCCTTCCACCTCCTAAGTTCTCTGTATTTTACTTTTATAGTGGTCACTTCGGCAGCACATATACTATATTTTACTTTTATATTGTCAAGTTTGATAGCATTGGCACTCTAGTCCATAATCATAATTAAGTATCTGATTTGTCTGATTAATTCCAAAGCTTGGAAGATCACTGAACCACATTACATTATGAACTTTGTACATTATTAATTGCAAAGTGGAATCATATGTTATCATTATATTCCCTTCCTTTTATAGCTTTTTGGTTTCTCTGGAGTTTCTAATTGCCTTGTTTTTCTTGCATCAACTGCTTTTTCCTTGTCCTTAAAATCTAATATTTTAAAGGCAGTATCAAATTAATGAAATCCCCCACCATCATGATTTTTTTCTCCCCAGGGACTTCCCTCCTGGAGACCTCTGTTCTCTGGGGCTTATTGCTCTCTAGGACTATCATCCTCGAACTTAAATTTCTCAGTGTTCTGAGTGGTATCCACTGTTCTTCTTGACCCATGTCTTCTTGATTTCCACGTTATTGTGTTGGAGTACTTCCTCAAGTAATATCCTAACAAAGGATCAGGGCATGGGACATAAGCAATGAATGCTTACACATTTATACTTTATTTATAGTATTCTCATAGTTTGATTTATATCTAAGATTTGGGAACCTGAGACAAAGCATTAACTGTAAGCAGTTTTTTGGGAGGTACTCCCAGGAAGCTCTGGTAGGTAAGGTACCATGTGCCTTAATGTGTAGGTTACCACTTGAGCAAGTGAACACCTCTGGGAGACTGTTTGACAGTTACATCCTCCAAGTTATCTCAATCAGAGTAATTAGCCAAAAGAACCCCATCAGGCATAATGACAGGGCTTCTCCCAAGAGTGTTAAGTCTCTGGAACTTCCAACCTGCATGTTGGCTCCTTCAAACAGAGAAAGCCCTTTGGCAAAGATTTGCAAGTGTCATGCTAGGAAGCATCAATCTGCTTAGGAAAGTTCATTGTAGGGAGGCATAGGAGGGCACAGGGGTGTCTGCCTCCACAGGTACATAATTCTAGAGGGAAAACATTTTCTTGGAAATTTGAAGTTCATGGTCACTGTTCTAGCATAAGTTCCCTGCTTCTTGATTATTTAAAAGATGCAATATCATCTTTCATTTTATCTAAGAATAGTAGAGCTATTGTCAGTGTTTTCTTGTGTTCACTACGTTGTTTCTCTTCTATTTCCTGGATTATGGTACACACAGGCAGAGCTCACCAACCAGCAGACTTCACATTAGGCTAAGTTGGTTGTGAACCAGTCATTACAAAGTGCCAGAGTGAGCACAGAGGCACCAAATTCCACACATTTGAGTTCTGGCTCTAATTAACCCCCAATATTACCCTTAATTCTTTTTGGAACAGTGGGTTTGTGGAAGAAATCTACTCAAAGCTGGCCGTGTTCAGTGACATGCTTATCAGAACTCCAAGCAAGGGGAGGGGGGACTCCAAATAAGGGTGTCAAACAGGCAGTTGGTTATATGAGTCTTGTTTTGGAGCAAGGTTTAAACTGGAGGCATGACCGTCTGGGTTATTGGTCTCTAGATGTTATTTAAGTCATGAGACCAAGTGAGATCTTTGAGAGAGGAAGAGTATAGACAAAGAGGTCCAAGAACTGAGCCTTGAGGACTAAAGAGGAACCAGTGAGATTCGACAGCTGAAAATAACAGAAATTTATTCCCTCCCAGTCCTGGAGCAGAAATCTTAGATGAAGTCATCTTCAGGGTTGGTTTCTTCTGTGGCCATGAAGGAGAGTCAGCTCCAGGTCTCTCTCATAGCTTCTGGTCATCTACTGACAATCTGGTATTGCAGATGCACCCAGCCCCCCACCCCCAACCCTCTATCCTCACTCACAAGGCATTTCCCCTGTGTCTCTTCACATTGTCCTTTCTCTGTGTGTGTGTCTCTGTGTCTAAAGGTCCCCTTCTTATGAGGACATCACTCATATTGGATTAGGCCTCACCCCAGTGACTTCATCTTAACTACCTCTGTAAAAACCCTATTTTCAAGTAAGGTCACATTCTGAGGTAGTGGGGGTTAGGACTTCAACATATATTTTGGGGGAAACACAATTCAACCATCACACCTTCTTGGTTCATTTCCTCATACCAGATCTCAGTTCTAGCAACACATACTCTGCAATCCCACCCAGGACTGTGTCTTAGCGGAAGGCTGCTCGTCATGTACATGTCCATCTGCTACCACCACTTGCCTTGTGCACTTTCCAAAAGTCATATTTTTCCAAAATTTGCTTATGCCACTCATATTTCTATAACAAATATATAAGGTAATTAAATACTATGCAACCTGATGAATGTGAAAACCAAGTTAAATGTGAGGGAAATATTTGCTAGCAAGAGAAGTGACTTACAACAACTCCTTTGAAATTAACATCGGATAAAACAGCCATAAAAGATTGGAACAATCTTTTAGGAATCTAGAAAGATTCTTCATTCAAGCTGTTGTACAAAATGTTTTCATGTCCTTGAACCAATGGAAGGAAACCCAACCTCTAAGCTGAAGTCAACATACTATACATATGTATAGAAGAGGGGAGAGAAATCTGCTCAACACCAGTCAGTAAAGTTATTCTCAGAGAAAAAAATCCTGAGCGCCACACTGAAAGATTAGCAGGTTGGTGCCAAACATTTGTTTAAAATGGAATTGAAATGTTTAAGGTGTTTGTTATTATAATTCTGCTCCTTAGCAGTATTCACTTGACTCCAGATACCAGCCCAGATGTCATGGAAAGATGGATATGTGCTACAGGTGGCTGAGGCAGGCTCGAACCTGGGCTGTTCAATTTCAGGTCATGACTGCTGATCCTTCCAGTGGGAAGCAGGTTGACTCACGGACGGAAGCATAACTGGCCCAGGGAAATCTCAGGAGTCACCATCTATGAAACAAAAAGCATGGTTAAACATCACACAGATTTCAATCTTTCTCTAATTGTGCCTCAATTCTCTTTCCAAGCCCCATGTTTGGTTTTCCTATCATGGCTCATATTTCAGTTTCCCATAGAACTTTAGGGGAAACGCCAGTACCTGTTACCCAGGAAGACACAGGCTTACCCATTCATTTACTCATACATGGAGCATGCAGCAGAGAGAATGGGGCATATGCCTGTGCCTGAGATGGTTCCAGACACTTGCAGACTCAATTAATCCCAGAGCAAGTCAGATGGGCCGGGTCCCTCCTCTCCCAGGGTGGTCAGCAAACATTCACAGAGTCCCGCCCGAGTATGTCAGGTATTACAGTACAAGATGAGGGTACTAGTCAAATGACACGCGAACACTGGCCTGCCAGAACTTATAGGCCACCAGAGAACCCGGAATGCAAGCCAATGTCAGTAGACTAGGGAGTAAGGGCAGCCATGGGGTGTGCACGGGACCTGGAGAGGGCCCAGGTGCTGGGCTCCATCCTCAAGAACATTCTCTCACTCAGTTCCCCCAGGCAGCGCAAGGCACAGATATCATCCCCAACTTTCAGGTGAAGGCAGATGGGCGTCAGCAAAGACCCAGCTGAGGAAGCCCCATGCCCGTCCCCATCTTCCCTTCCTTCTCCACAGGTGTGAGCTCCCTAGATGGACATGAACCAAACCAGCGATTCCTCCTTCAGGGACGGGGGGCAGACCGTATTTCTCTGGCTTCTTCTCCTCTGTTTCGGGGCTCAGAAGTCTCAGTGCACTCCTTACACTTGCACACACAGGGAGCACACCCCAACACAACCCCCGACAAATGTTAAAATAGGTCTGCGCTGGCAGGTCAGCTAAATACATGTGCTTTTCTTCCTCCCTCCCAAGGTGACCCCTTGGTCAACCTTTCAGCCCGGGCAGCCAAGCTGCGACCAGCCACCAGACATCGTTCCGTTTCCCCATCTAGAAGTCAGGACTCTCCGAAATGTTACAAGGGACTGCGGCTCTGTGATTGATCCGGCCAATTTCCAGGTGCTCCTGTACTGACAGAGGCACGCTCTGAACCGTGTCAGCTGGCGGGACCTTCCCGTCATGGGCCCCCAAGTGTGTCCTGGGAAAGGCGGCCATCTGGGCAGGAGCCCTTCAGGGGCTCTGGGCGGTGCCAGTCGAGCTGCTGTCAGGGAGCGGGGGAGGCCGGGCATCGCAAGATTAAAACACACCATTTCGTAATAACACTGTCAGGGGAGGTGCAATGGGGGGGAGGGCAGGTTGCTTTTTGGCTAAATACCTTTATTATGTTTTGTGATTGTGAAGGCAAAATATATCTTTAGAAAATGTGGAACATGTCAAATAACAAACCTTCCTGAATTGGCCATTAAGCCCCTCATGAAGGTCCCCCCCCCCACTGCATCTACCACACTGTCCTATTTTCCTTCTCAGCCTCTGAAAAGGTGTATATATTATATGTGTGTGTATTTTTTATCCTATATATAAATAGAACACTTATAAATTTACAAAAACCATATATAAATATGTATTTACATGTAGATAAATACGTGTGTCTGTATGGCTTTTGTACTTTTAGTGTCCTGTTTATACAATTTACTGTCTTGTTTTCTCATGGAAGATCCCAGCATTGGATAGTCTCTCGTCTTTGAACAGCCGCTAAAACACGACCGCAATGGCCAGGACCACGCCGTCATCTGGCGTACCCTCCCTGTCTGGTTTAGCGTCTCCTGCCCTTTTCTAGTATCTCCCTGACGTAGATTATACTGTGATTGCACTTACATAAATACCTGTGCCACTTTCCCGCTCCCTCGGGACTTTTTTCTTTTTCTAGAAGGGAAATCACAAGGTCAAAGCAACTCAACAGAGTGCTCTGGGTGAGCACTGCCCAAGTGCTCTCCAGGGAAGCGGAACCGACCTCTGCGTCCACCACCCACCTGCCCACAAGAGGGCGAGTCTCAGGGCACTGTCACCAGCACTAGCTGCCACCACAAAGCTCAGTGTGTCAGCAGAATGGGCGAACACTGGTCTTTTCATTTTTTTTTTTTAGTTGTATTATTTTGTATGTCTTTGCTCACCATGAGGCTGGACATTTTTCAAATGCATATTGGGTGTTCTGGATTTCTTTTCTTAATTAGACGGTTCCTACCTCTTGCACTTGGTTCTCATGTTTTTCTTACCAATTTCTATAAAAATAATTGGAATTAATGTTCTAGTCTTTGCATAACATTTTTGAAATGGTCTCAAAGAGGGAAAAGATTTGACTCTGTGCTTTCCCCAGGCCTCATACGCTGCATTTTCCAGAGACATTTAAAAGGTCAATGCTACTTCAAAGTCAGACTTCAGTCTGAATGGACCACCACCAGAAGGCAATACAGTTTTAGATATGTTCCACTAGTTCTGAAATGAGCTAAAATTTTGACTTCTTAAAATGTCAAGCTCATAAATTCACCCCTCAGACAAAGCCAGGTGCTGATCACCACTCAACAGATACTCACTTAGCCATGATGATGTTCAGGGCCTTGAGCTATGGTCCCACCAACGTGTCTGTGTTTAGATGCAATGAAGGAATTTCAAAATCTCTCTGTCATCTGTAAATTCTTCTCATCCACTTTTTCCCCTAAATCCAGTAATTCAGGGTTAAAATATAAAAAGCACTTATAATTTTGGTGCAGGTAGAATCAAGAATGATTTTTTCATCTCTGAAGGTTTATTTAAGAGATGCCCAGAATAGACCTTTCTTCCTAAAATAACTACCTCCATCCATACCTTGGAATCAGGGGCTGTGAGACCTGTGCTTCCTTCGAAGGTCCTCTGCTCCCAGGCCCTGACGACGGACAGGCTTGGAAGCCCACAAGATGGGGACCACGAGAACCCAAGGGGCCCTGGGACTCATCTCTAGGTGAGCCCATTGGAGACGGTGGGCGTTCATTTCTGGCTACGGGATGGAATTTAAGCATCCCGGGTCGTGAGCACCCAGCATGAGGCAGGTGGGGGCTGACCCCTCCCTTCTCCTTCCAGGAGCACATCCAGCCTGCTGACATGCCCAGGACCTGCTGTGAACACACGCTCACTGGCCGCTTCCCTCAGCCCCAGATAAACCAGTCACTTGAGGACTCCATTTCCTCACCCATAGGGTGAGCGCATCAATAGGAGCATGTTATTAATTACGAAGGATTGGGTGATCCGTGTAGGATATCCGTCTCGTCTCTTTCCCCAGGACCACGCGGTGCTCGCTGCCCACCAGCCAGTGAATGACAATGCAGATCTGCTAAGGGACAAATTGCTGCCGACAATAAGAGCCAGAAAATGAACCAGGTCTAAATTTAGTTCCTGTTTTGGGGCACCTGGGTGACTCGGTTGGTTAAGCGACTGCCTTCGGCTCAGGTCATGATCTCAGGGTCCTGGGATCGAGCCCCACCTCGGGCTCCCTGCTCAGCGGGAAGCCTGCTTCCCCCTCTCCCGCTCCCCCTGCTTGTGTTCCCTCGCTCGATGTATCTCTCTGTCAAATAAATACATAAAATCTTAAAAATAAACAAATAAATAAATAAAAATAAATTTAGGTCCTGCTTTGTCAGAACACCACAGCACCAGCTATAACCTGCTAGGCATGAGCTGGGGGGAGGCGTGCCTTCGAAAGGTTCAAGCACCCCCCTCAGGAGGGCAGGCTTTCGGGGCCAGGCGGAGGAGGGGGCACTGACAGCTGCGAGGTGCCCCCCAAACAGGAGGCATTGCTAACACTGACAAAGATGGGGGTAACCCAGGACGACGGTGGGCTGCCTGGTGTGGCGGAAACAAACCTGTCACTCCAGCGGCACAGCTGCCTAGAGGACCCCAGGGAGGCTGTAACCCCTTCCCCCTTATTGCTGGGAAGTGACTTTGTGATTTGACACATTAAAAACAGGTTCAAGCGAGGCTCCTCTCCAGTGAGTTGGAACCTCTGAAGTGACAGGCCCGCCTTCCCTCCTGCACATGCTGGCTCAGACAGGAGCCTTCCAGAAGGAAGAGATGGGGAGGGGCAGGTGGGGGGCTTTCCTGGAATGCTGTGCTCTCAATGCTCCCTATCCTACCAGGAGAGACTGGGGCAGTTGTTTAACTGAATCCTCAAATAATTACTTACACGAATAACGAGGAGCTTCTGATTCTGGATCCTTGGTCAGTGGTGCGGGTCCTACAGGGTATTCCTGGGGTGCAGGCACTGCCCAGAGCTACAGAGCCCTGTCCAGACCAGCCATCAGCCCATGATCAATCCTTCCCAACCCCAGCCTGGCCCTCCCCAGCCTTGGTGCCTGCCCAGCCCTGCACCTGCCTAAACCTAGCCTCACCCAGCCCCGCACCTGCCCAGCCTAGCCCTGCCCAGTCCCAGCCTCACCCGGCCCCGCACCTGCCCAGCCTAGCCCTACCCAGCCCCTCCCCTCCCCAGCCTGGTCCTCCTCGGCCCCAGCCCCACCCAGCCCCGCACCTGCTCAGTGCTCATCTGCCCAGCCTGGCTCGGCTCAGCCCGCACCTGCCCAGCCTGCACCTGCCCAGCCCCACACCTGCCCGACCTGGCCCTCCTCAGCCCCAGCCCCACCCAGCCCCACGCCTGCCCAGCGCGCATCTGCCCAGCCTGGCCCCGCTCAGCCCCGCAGGCGAGGAGAGTGGCGCCCGCTGAGGCCGCGGAGTCCGCGGGCGGCCAGCAGAGGGCGCGCCTCCCCGGGCCGCGCCTGGACTCTACCGCCCGCCCCGACCCCGTCCCCGGGGCCCAGACCCTGACCCCAAGCCGGGACGCGGACCCGGACCCGAACCCAGCCGGAGTGAAAGGGAGAGTGGCCGCCCGGCCGGGAGTCCGACGGTCCGACGGTCCGGGGTTCCGGGCCGGGAGGGCGGGAGAGGCGCGCTGCGCGAGCCAAAGGCGTTTGTGCCACCTGTTGGCGCCGCGCCCGCACTGCACGCGCCGGGAGAGGCGCGCGGGGCTGCTCGGTGCTGCCCGGGGAGGGCGATGCCCGGGGCGGGGGCCCGGCTCAAGCCTGCCCGCAGGGGTGAGGACTCAAGGGGTGGGGGCCGGCCCGCCCTGCCTGAAGGAGGGGGACGCATGGGGCAGGGTCCAGGTCTGCTCCTGCCCTGGGAGGGGGACCACGCTGCATGCCCCTTATTTTTAATACTGCAGTATTTCTAAATTTAATTTTTTTATAATTTAATATTTCGATTAAATTAGCTGGCATTTTCCTCAAGTTCAAGTTTTGACCAGCATTCATTATTTTTCATGGGGAAGAAGTAACTTATAAATAATAACACGTGTCTCATTTTTTCCTATGCACATTTAGTTTTACTCTTTATAATGAATGCATCTTTTAAAAAACGTGTAAGCTACAAGATATTTGTGTAAGCTACGTGGGTTGGTCATAGATGTAAAGAACTACTTGGAATTCAGATTTGCAAACAATGCTTTTTATAACTAATTTTGCCAGATGTCACCCTTTCTTCAGACATTTGGTTTGTCTCCAATCAGACACTTGTTTGAAGGTACAAGGAATTTGGTCTTAACTGTGTGTCCTTGTCTTAACCCTGCCTCCTAAATACCAAGGAGGGTGACAGGGAGGCACGGTTCTGCTCACAAGTTAGTGCACACATTCTACTTAAAAGGAGGGCTGGGACCTGCCCAAAACATGGAACAACATGGGTCCCCACCTCAACTCCCTGCATGTGTGATGGATGCAATTTTGGGGTTTTCTAGCATTCATTTCTTCAGGGGGGTGGGGGGAAATATATATATATGCGCTTTATCATGAAATGTGTGCGCCACAAAACATGAAAGAAGGCTTAATTACAGCTGTTGACATCCTATTAATAGAAACAGAAGATAAATGTTTTAAATGTACAAATACAAAATGCCGCAGCACACCTTTCATTGCGAAGGCAAATGGCCACTCCTCACTTACCCTTGCCCTCAGTGTGACACATAGCCTTCCCTTCCTGTCCCTAAGTAAAGCAGGGCTTGTATTACTGGGTCATACCTCTCCCCATGGTCACCAAATGTTTTCCAGTAGTTCATGTTTATTGGCATATTTTTTGTTTATACAACTTTGTATGCAGGAGCTAAATACATCTAGCTCTTTAATGTGAAAACACACCTCATTTATAACTCACAGAAATGAATCAGGAGACACCTTGGCTGTATAACCGAGAGGAGTGCAGAAAAACAGGAGGAATTCTACTGTTTTCAGTATACATATACATAATATATCATATAATACTAATCATATTAATATATAATTTCATGTATAATTTTATTATTTATAATTACATATAATTTTATATATACTATCTATAGTTATATAAGTAAAAAAACCTAGGGATTATATATATTTCAGATTATATGTATAATAAGCAGGGCTGTTAAGAGAATACATATATTCCATATTATATATAAATAAGAACATAATATATCCTATATATTATATATATCCTAATATTATGGATACAAAATTAGGGTGTGAAAAGGATAGCTTAAGTTCAGGGCTAGAATGAGATAGGATAGGAAAAAGGGAACATTATTTCTTACTAGCAGAGCCTCCATATGTGGCTCGAATTCAGTGATTTAACTGAATCCTACAGATAACATCAGGTTTTAAGTGTCAACAGCAATTAATGAATACCATGGCATTCTTAATAGCATATCCCCACCCCCCAAATAAGTAAAGAGGAGAAGCACTGTCTAGCCCTCCTAAAAGAGCAACGGGTCAGAATCTGGTGATGGAAGTCTCTATGCAACAGCCCAGCAGTAGATGATATTGTTACTGCACCTCTCGTAGGACAGTGCAGGGCGAATAGACAAAAATTTCCATCTATAGCCTAAGGTATCTAATATTAGGAATAAAGGATATTCTACAGATAGATAGAAATCTTAGTAAAAGCAGATATGCAAAGATAACATTCATATGCCAAGAAAAAGGAGTCATTGCAACGAGAGAAGTAATCAAAATACCGTGTTTTTAAGAGATTATTAATTGAGATGAAACAATGGGAGTTCACAGTGAAATTGTTGAAAACCCTGGGGCCCTCACTGCAGCTCCATGGCACTGTATCCATTAAGTAGAGATAGAAATGTGAACAGAGTAGAATGCGGGTCCGTTCTGGACTCTGGGCGTGTGCGTAGGCATAGGCAGGTAGGAAGCAGGATGAACATGCAAAGTGGATTCTGTGGGCACCACGACTTAGTGTCTCTGTACCCACAGGAAAGATGAGTTAAGATTTTAAGTTACCCAAAGGCGAATAGGGAAACCAAACACAAATAGTGTGAAGAAAGAGCACTGTTCTTTAGAGAATGCTCCCCAAATTAAACAGTGTAAAGAGATGTAATATTATGCCGCCGCTTTTTAGGTATACGTTCAGCCAGTGTCTATTGAAGGTTTCAGGCGCAGTGCTAGGCACCGGAAGGACAGAGATGGCTAAGACGTGGGTCAGTGATCACTCAAAACAGGAAGTGACTACAGAGACAGGAGTCAAGTATAGTGGGAGCAGAAGGAACATTTCCAGATCTTTTTCTACAGATGTCCAAGTATATCCACCCATTCTTCAACAAACGCTTCTTACATGTGGAACACTTGCTGAGCACCCTGCTGGGAGCTGAGACGACAAATGTTAGGGGAAAGTAAAGGTTGTGGTCTTCAAGGAGGTAGTCTGGTGAGGACGCTTATGGTGTCATCAATCACACAAATGCATTTAAAATTACACTTATGCTCTTTGGTGGCTCGGGAGTGTGTGCAGCACTGGGCACATCATGGCAGACTCCACCTGCCCAGGGAGGTCACAGAAAACTTCCCTAGGAAGGGACAGCTGAGCTGAGCTATGATGGATGGATTAAAGATGGCCACAAACTCTATCAAGGGCTTTGGTCTAATTCTTCTCCCCTGGATTTGGGGCTAGCCCCAGGCTCTCACCACAGCAAAAAGTACCTGCAGAGGTAACGACCACATGACTCCCAAGTCCAAGTGAGGAAAGGCTGCAGCTGCTGCCTGTCTCTAGATTCACACACTCCCAGGTGCTTCTGCTCAGGATGCTCCCTCTTGGACTCAGCCACCATGCTGAGAGCAGCCAAGTACGTGGAGCAGTCATCACTGAGGGCATTCCAGCCCCAGACAAGCTTGGCTCCCAGATAGCAGCCAGCTTCACCTTCCAGCCTTGAGCCACCATGGAGACCCAGCCCAACTGAGCTTTCAGATGCCTGCAGCCCAGGATGCACCAGCCCACAGCACATGAGCAGCCCAGAGTGAGAAGCATCAAGCCAAGCCCTTCCAGAACTCCTGCCCCACAGACGTTGTGGCCATGCTAATTGGTTGTTGCTCTAAATGCTGGCCAGAACAAGACCTGCCACGTGGCATTGGTTTTGAGACCACGCACTGATAGCAGTTTGAATGGCCTTGCTGGAGCTGCTGGAACACCTCAACGAGGTGAGGAAGGTGGGACTGGAAGCCAGAGTAAAGGAACCCCCCAGTACGTGGTGGCACAGACTCGGGTGGCACCATGCCTGTGATAACACAGGATGTAGAAGATGTACCTGACAATCACTATGATCTCGCTAAGGAACTCTCTAGGGGGATTCTTGGAAGTACCTTGCACCTTCATGGCTGCTTGTGAAAAGATGAGGTGGGGGAGAAATGGCATGAAGACAATGTGCTTAGGTTTTTAGCAGAGTGAGCATGAACTGTAAGGGTCCAGGACAGACTCTGCAGCCAGCAAAGGGTTCACTGTGAAGAGCTGGCCTCAGGGCAAAGATGAATTTGAGGGCACTGCCAGGAAAACATCACCTCGTGGAATTCAGGGCATAGCTGAGGGACCCTTCAAAGGGCCTTCTCAAGGTAAAAAGATCATGCACCCCCTCCACTGAACAAAAAGACCTCCATTAAATAAAAATAGCCCTAGGGACAATAGTGCTTCAAAGGCAGGACATTGCTCTCTGCAGCCTCACAGGTGGCCAAGGCAGAGAAGGGTTTATCTCGAACAGATCTGTGAATGTGCTTTGGCCTAACGGAATGGATTATAAACTGATGCTTAAAACTCCATGGGGTTTTTCAACAACTTAACACAGTTGACTGACAGGAGCCATGGAGGCTCCTTCCCAGGGGCAGGGCTGGGAACTCACTGCAGAGGTGATGATA
This sequence comes from Callorhinus ursinus, assembly GCF_003265705.2. Lineage (NCBI taxonomy): Eukaryota > Metazoa > Chordata > Mammalia > Carnivora > Otariidae > Callorhinus > Callorhinus ursinus. The sequence goes on from NW_027397065.1 coordinate 92,133,275, forward strand.
TGTGCCTGGCAGGATTCAGAAACACTGTCTCCAGTGGCCCCCAATGCCTCCTTCTCCTTTTTCGAAGCAGGAGGGTTTATCAGAGCATTCCTCACTCAGTGTCGCCACTATGTGCCGGGGCTGTGACAGATCTGTTTAGATTAGAGGCCTTTGACCAAGAGAAAGTGCACTTGAAACATGGGCTTTGAATGGGGGTCTTGTGGAGAAAGGAGAAGCCAATTACAAAACAAATTTTCATGGAGGGGTAGAAAAAAGAGGGAGAGTCTTGAAAATGAAGTTATAAATACACTAAGAAGAAATGCCATTAAAACACAGTCAACAAATGGGAGAATTCACTCCTGAGGAAATAGAAATAATAAAACAACCTAAAGAGAATTTTAAAATTAGTATGTTTAACATAAAAAAAAAAAAGACCAAACAGGAAAATTATGGAGCTAAAAGGCCAACATAGATCAAGGACATCTGCATGTTAAGAACTAATTTAAAATGCTAAAAGTGAAAAAACTTGTACTTCATTGGAGAAGTAAATGTGAAATAAGAAAATGGAAAGAGTGCATGCATATCTTTTAGAAATTTTCTGTGAAAGAGAGGGAGATGGGATAGGAGAATCGGTGTGGGTCCTAGGAGCATCCCTCAACACCACCACTGTGGGAATTACCTGAGCATAATCGGAAAGCTACCGTGGAGAGTGACAGGCTGTGTAGTCAAGAGCCAAAGGGGATAATCCACAGGGCAAGGCTCCCCTATAAGAGAGACTAGGATCTGCTACCAGGTGGGGAGGATACTTCTGTGGGGAAAGGTACAGGATGCTATCTCTGGTAGCCTCTGTTATCTCCGACGTTGGGAAATGAGGCCAGTGCTGGGTGCTGTGGGGAGGAGGCTCTGAGCATGGGAGAGTTGAAAATAGCAGAGTCAAGGGTGGGGGGCAAGCAGTCATGAACACAGAGGGGAACACTGGGCAAAATGGAGGCTTATTTGAGGCCAGGGTTCCTGAATGTGGAAGGGAGCCCAGCCATCTTGCTGTGGGACTCTTCATGAGCACCGGCTTCTAGAGGGCCTGCGGGCCTGTTGCAACTTAGCTTAAAGGAGCAGGCCCTGGCTGAACGCCCACTGAGTGTCTCCAATACCACTATTAAAACTGCACCGTGGAAAGACACTAGGGTGAGCCCTCAGCACTGGGAGAACACCTGCAGGTACAGGGCTTTTCATTTTGACCACTTTTCAAAATGTATTCATTTCTAAGGTTATTCTAATTTTACTAGTCTCAACTCATTCTATTGACAATAGAATTCAGCATTTCTTATATCCCATACTATCTCCTGAATCCATTCTTTTTTCAAACCACCTTAAAATCTGATTTTTCCTAGTATGCACCGTGACTTTGGGAACCTCCCTCTGGAAATGCTGATCCTAGTGGACTGTAGAAGGACAGTGCTAAGTGGTCTGTGACAGAAGAAAATTCCAATTCCATATGAAAAAAAAAAAAAGTAGTAGGGTCTGGCCAGTCCCAGGGTTTGTCAGGTGCTGCGATTAACATAAACAGCACCTGGGAACATGACACATGAGTGGGAATGTTGCTGACCCTGGAACATGGAATCTAGGCTGGATAAGAAGGAAATAGAGAACAGGCTGGGGAAGGGTCAGGTCCACTACCATCAAGAGTCATCTTCAAGTCATGAGAAAATAACTCTCGGACGTACAATTTGGGGAGGCTAGGACATGTGGATGCTAACCTGGTCCAGCATGGAGGACAGTGCAGTGGAGGGTAACCCTGAGCCAGACGCCAATGATGGTCACCTGAGGGAAAGATGTGGGAGTGGGAGCCCCAAGGAATGGTTTGCTCTTGGGGCATGTGAGTGAAGACCCAGAGCCTGAAAGGAACAGGAGCAGGTCATCCTACAACCAAGGGGGAGCAGAGCATGATGTGCCCAAGGCATGGCTTGACTACAACCAGTGTGGCTCATACTCGAGGTGGACTGGGGCAGAATCTGTGCAAACACTCCACTTCCCCTCTGCAAAGTGAGGTTGATGATTTGGGACTCCAGGGAGGATTTAATGATACGCTGTCTCACACAATGCGTTTACATGTCGGGTACAGTGAAGCTCACATCGTGTGCCACTGTGGTTCAGTCTTAAAAGAACAAGAGGGCCCTACTGTGTGCCACACACTGGACTGGAACTTGGGAACAAGAAACCAAGAAACCAATTGAGTCATGAGTGTATGAGGGAGGCGCAATAGCAGGTTTACAGGGGGACAACCCCCTGCATCAAACTGGAAGGCCTCAGGCTTGGCTGGAAGAAAGGGCATGTGCAGAGGCTGATGGGCACATGCGGCCCAGCCATCATGTGGGAGAGAAACAGTTTAAACATAGTTAAAAGTCATTTCCAATGACTTGTCATGAGCCAGGTGGGAGAGAGAATAAGGAAAAGCTACATTACAGTCCTGTGTAAGGGTGTGACTTCTTCCCAGCCCTTCCAAGGGCGTGAAGATCTTCCATGACCTCCAGAAACTTCATTACTCCTTTTCCTTTCCCTTCCCAGAGGTAAGAAAGTGTGCCAGGGATTCTCTATCGAGACCTTAACAGACGACAATTCTCGGCAGTTGGCAGATGGGAAAAGAAAGAGGCTGTGTCTTAGCAATAGGACAAACACTTCTGGCTATTTTTTTATTAATATTTTAATCTCTGATTCAAGAATCCTTTAGGAATTAGCTTATGTCATTACACAACTTCTAAATAGTATTTTTGGAAAATCCTCGTGACAGATAAAACCCAAGATTTTGGCTAAAGGGCAGTATAATACTTTTTTTTTCTTTTTGAGCAAGCAGTAAGAACCCTATTAGATGTTCACTGGTGCCGGGTAACTTATTAATACATGTCATAGCTCAATCATTTACTATTACCTGGATGAACATCAAGGGTGAAGTACCACCTAAAACGAGTTTGCTAAGAGTCATTTCTAGAAATCAATATTTTCATTTGTTTTGTTTCCACATGTGAAAGAGTGTGTCGAACCAAAAAGGTAAAGGCAGGTAGGAGACAGGACTCCTCCGAGTTGTCGTCGTGTTTGCGCGCAGTCCCGGCTCCTTGAGAAAGTTGTAAAATCATCAGCGAACATGACCGATGCCCAAGAACGTGGGTCCGTGTGAGAATGAAGCCAGAACCTAGGGCTTAAAAAGCATGGTGGCTGCCCGACACCTGCCTTTTCTGGAAAAGGAGGATGAGCTGCAGAGAGGTGAGGGGGCTCCCCTGGGGCCGCCCAGGAGCCATCTGCCCACCAAGCCTCTGTCCTGACGCCGTGACTCGAGGTCACCACACGTTACACTACACTGTCACCACAGTCCGGTCTACCCCAGGCTGTGAGATGAGAGCTAAGTGTCCCTGTCCCCTCAAGGCCTTGGGCAGGGAGATGGCAAGAGACCCGTGTCACAGGTGCAGAGGCCCGGGGGTTTGGTCCACGGCACACGGGACAGACACGGGAACCCAGACTGAGTGCGCATGCGCAGTCTCAGTGCCGCCCTACCCAGACATCTTATTTAACAACAATTCTCTAAACACCTATCTATGAACTTTTCCTAAAACTTCCTGTAAGCTTTTCACTTGTTGATGAAACTATTTCATCCTTCATGACATGAGCTAAGACATGTTCACAAAACGTGCTCTGGAATGTTGGATTCTAGAATAACAAAAACGTTATATAAAAACTAAGGAGTGGAGATGGGTGGGGGATGGGGTCACTGGGGGATGAGCATGAAGGAGGGCACGTGATGTGATGAGCACTGGGTGTTGTATGCAACTGATGAATCACTGACCTCTACCTCCGAAAACAATAATACACTATATGTTAAGTAATTAAATTAAAAAAAAAAAACTAAGGCAATCTGAATCACATACAGGCTATAGTTATTAATAATGTGTCAGTGTTAACTTACTAAGTGTAATAGAAGTAACATTCTAATAGAAATATTAATAGTAGGGGAAAGAATGCAAGATATGTGGGGGTTCTCTGTACCAACTTCATAATTTTCCTGTAAATCCAAACCATTTTAAAAAGTAAAGTTTAGGGGCGTCTGGGTGGCTCAGTCGTTAAGCGCCTGCCTTCAGCTCTGGTCATGATCCCAGAGTCCTGGGATCGAGCCCCGCGACGGGCTCCCCGTTCCACGGGAAGCCTGCTTCTGCCTCTCCCACTCCCCCTGCTTGTGTTTCTGCTGTCACTGTCTCTCTCTGTCAAATAAATAAAATCTTAAAAAAAAAAAAGCAAAGTTTATTTTTAAAAACAGCACTAACCATGTTGTTACAAACATAGACAGCAGATGGGGACAGCCTCTCATGAGGGCAACAGGACAACACCTATCAGAATCCCCGATTTTACTGTCTTTCTACCTAGAAACTCCCCACTTTGGGTATCTAATCTAAAATATGTTCAAAAGTCCTGAAAACTATCATGGACAAAAGTATCATTGAAACAGAACAAATAGTAGCTAAACAAAAAAAAGGCAAACAGTAGGAGATTGTGATAGATTCTTACGAGAGAATACAGTTTTGGAAGTCAAGTTTTGGACAAATCTGAGTGACAGAAGAAAATGTTGTTGCCACCTCATTATAATGCCTTATGGAAATGCATTAATGTATTAGCAGGAATTACCTCTGGGGGTGACATTAGCACTGATTTTAAGTTTCATGACTGTTCATTTATAATTTCAGAATTTTTTAGATTGACAAGATGTTTCTGAAATAAGGAAAACATAAAAATATAGTAAAAGGATTACGTTGAAATGAAAACATTAGTAACCTGTTTTTCTATTTCTAAATCTTCAAGAATGACTATAAAATAGTTGATTTTCCACATTTTGAATTCAGATGTAAAATCAACAAGGGGAATCATACTTCTACAAAGCTTCTGTTTTAAAATAGCTTTTTCTTACAACTTTGTGTGTCAGTGGAGAGAAGGCAGGGCCTGCTGTGTAATCTGACCTGGAAGACCCTCCTCAGCAATCCAAGGATGTCAGATTGTACCCTAATGAAATAAACAATTGATTCAGCTCTTCCCACTCTGCACCTGTAGGTCTGATGAATGCATTTGTACATAACTTTGAGCGTGACAATGAATTCTGCATCAGGCATATGGATGATTAAATGACAGAAGTGTATTACCTGTAGGCAAATGCAGCCATCACAGGACACACGGCAGCAGCTCTTCCAGCTGGGAATTGTCTCGGCAACGCTGGGGTCATCCTGTTTTGAAATAATGCTGTGGGATTCTTAGAACATGTCTTAAGAATGTTGGAGATGGTTGATAAGAACTTCTGCTTGACGTCTTGTTTCCAGGGCAACACTTCTCATAATGCCACATTCTCCAAGAAATAATAGTGATACCTGAGGAATTCTGAACTGTGCATATTCCAGGTCTTGGTGCTGTAAGACATGACATCACATTTCCAGAACTGGTCTTGGATAAAACTGGACTTCCTAAAGAAATAACATCAAGAATTCATAAGGTGGTTCAGAATAAACAATAATGCATCAATATTTCTCCCCAACCCTCTGCTGGGGTGGTGATATCAATGAAGAAATACTAACACATATTTTTAATCTTGAGTTTTATCCTCAATGGGTGGGACATCTGGCATAATGGAGTAAGATACTAGATAAATCTCCCCCAAAAGCAATGACAAAACTGGACAATATTGTCAAAAATTTCTTTAGGACTCTAGTAATTAAATAAAAGCATATCAAAAATGAGAAGCATGTATTCAAGAAACACTGCTATACCTCAGGTGAGAACACTGGGGTGTATGGTGTCTTTATAGGGCTTCTCCAACCCCACATACCACCAACTCCCACAGTGTGGTGGTTCATTGTTCTCCCTGGGCTGGGTGGGCAGTGGAGACCAGCATCTTGGCTGTTGGCGGACCTGACTTCATTTGGAGTGGTGTGTGGTGCTGAATAGAATAGCCATCTCTGCAACAAAACCAACCAACCAAACAACAACCAAAAAAAAAAAAAAAGACAAAACATTACAGCAAGTCCTATAAACTGCCCAACGTTTAAATGCACAACCCAACCTATACACAGATTCACTGGCTAAGGATGGAAATGTTATTAGTTCAAAGGATTTTGAGCCAACCTCTCAGCAATCCTCGTCTGACTGCTAAGCTACAGCAGCCAGAAGCGACCCCTATGAAACCAGGCTCATATATAAAAACAAGAGCTTCTAAAAACTGAACACAGATATAAGAAGTAACAAACTTCAGGGGTGACGGAATTTGCAGAATTAGTCTAAGTCACTGAACAAACAAGTAACAAAACCAGTAACAACAAACACCAGGAAGAGGGGAAATCATAACCCAGAATTGCTACAATAGAGCACCTAAAATAACAAGTTTTTAACACCCATTACTTCACCCATTACAAGACATGCAAGAAAATGGAAACATGTGATCCATACATGGGGAGGGAGGCTCTCTGAGAGGACCCAGATGTTGAAACTAGAAGACAAAGATCTCGAAGCAGCTATGATAAATATGTTCAAAGAATTGAGGAAATCATTCAAAGAATTAAAAACAAATATAGTGATGAGTCATCAACAAAGAGATAGATGAGTCATCAACAAAGAGATAGAGATTCTTAAAAAGACAAATTAGAATATTCTGGAGTTGAAGAGCACGATAACCAAAATGAAAAATTCACTCAACAGAGTATTTGTACTGGTCAAATAAAAAATCAGCAAACTTTAAAATACATCAAAAGAAAATAAGCAGTTTGAAAAAGCAAAAGTGTAAAAGAGCAAAGAAAATAAAGATTCTGAGACCAATATGACACCATCAAATATATCAATATACATTTAATAGGACTCACAGAAGGGTTAGAAAGTAGCAGAAAACATTGAAGAAATATTGAAATATTATTGAAAAAATAAAAACCGAAAACTTCCCAAATTTGATGAAAAATCTGCATGCCCAAGAAAAGCTCAACAGATTATAAATAAGATAAACACAAAGAGATCCACACCTAGACACATCATAGGCAAATTGTTAATAGCCAAAACTAAAGAGAAAATCTTGAAAGGAGCAAGAGAAAAGCAACTTGCTACATACAAGAAAACTTTAATGAGATTAACAGTTGACTTCCCTTAAGAAAGAATGCATGCAAAAAGCTATTGAGATAACATTAAAAGAACTAAAAGAAAAAAAAAAAAAGCCTGTCAACCAAGAATTCTATAATAAGCAAAAATATGCTTCAAGGACTTAAAAAAGTCTTTCTTAGGTAAACTAATATTGAGAATATTTGATGCTAGTACACCTGTTTTACAAGAAATAACTGAAGGAAATCCTTCATGCTGCAAGGCAATGACACCAGATGATAATATGAAGAAATAAAGAATGACATTAAAGTTCTTATGTACATAAATGTAAAGTCAATATAAATATATTTTTGATTGGGGCACCTGGGTGACTCAGTCAGTTAAGCATCTACCTTCGGCTCAGGTCATGATCCCAGGGTCCTGGGATTGAGTCCCATGGCAGGCTTCCTGCTCAGCGGGGAGTCTGCTTCTCCCTCTGCCTCTGCCCCTGGCTTGTGCTCTCTTTCTTGCTCACTCTCTCTCTCTCAAATAAATAAATAAAATATTTTTTAAATATATATGTATTTTTTCAATTGTTTCTAAAGCTATTTAAAATACAATGACTCTAGGTAATAACTAGAAAACTGTGTTGGTGGCCTTATAATATACATAAATGTAATATGTAGGACAATCAGAATACAAAGGAGGAAGACAATGAAGCTATACCGGAGCAAACTGTCCATATTTTGCCAAAATTAAGCTACTGTTAACATAAAGCAGATTGTGATAAGTAAATATGTATACTGCAATCCCTCAAGCAGTGTTTCCCTAAGAAAGTGGCATTAAAAGGGAATAAAAATAGCACATTAGAAAACTACTATTTAACACAAAATAAAACATTAAAGGAAGAGGAGAGGAACAAAAAGACATGAACATAAAGAAAACAATTAGCAAAGTGGAGGAAATAAATCCAACCGTGTTAACAAATTCATTAAATATGAATGGATTAAACACTCCAGTCGGAAACCAGAGATTGGCTGGGTTAAAAGCAAAATGACAAGAAAAATAAGATCCAATGTCATTCTTTGTAAGAAGTACACTTTAGATACAAAGACACAGAAAAATATTTAAAAGTAGATGATTTAAAAATATACCATGAAAATAGGAACCATACAAGAACTAGAGGAGCCAAACCAACACCAGATTAAATAAACCTTAAGACAAAACACATTAATAAGGGAAAAGAAGGATTTTTATGACAATAAAAAGTCAACTTATCAAAAAGATATAACAATTATAGACGTATACACACCTAACAATAGAGTCCCAAAATACATGAAGCAAAACTAACAAGATTGAAAAGACAAATAGGCAACTCTGTAATAGTAGTCAGGCACATTAACATCCCACTCTGGATAACTGATAGAAAACTAGATAGTAAATCAACAAAGATACAGAAGACTTGAACATTATCAACCAACTTCACCCAACTAACATCTAGCAAACACTTTCTGCTTCGCAATGGCAGAATATATCATCTTTTCAAGTGCACATAGAATAGTCTTTTATATAGGTCATATACTAAGTAAAAAAAAAAAAAAACACAATCAGTTTGAAAGGATTAAAATCAGAGTATATTCTCTGACCACAATATAATTATAAATTTCATTAGAAATCAACAAAAGAAACTCATGAAATACAAAAATATTTGGAAATTAAACAACACACTTCTAAATAACTCGTGGATCAATGAAGGAATCACAAAAGAATTTAGAAAATATTTTTAAATGAATAAAAATGAAAACACAACATATCAAAAATTATAGGATGCAGCTAAACTGGTGTTTAGAGGGAAACTTCTAGCTTTAGCAGTCTGTATTAGAAAAGAAAAAAAAAATCCCAAACCAGTTAGTCTAAGCTTCCATTTACAAAATTTTTTTAAAAAGAGCAAATTAAACCAAAGTAACCAGAAGAAAGCAAATAATAAAGGGTGGAAATCAATCAAATAAAACAAAACAGGAAAAAATAGAATAAACATCAATGAAAGCAAACATTGTTTCCTTATAATGATCAAGAAATTTAACAAATATTTAATTATACTGATGCAGAGGGAAAAAAAACACAAATTACCAAAAGGAAGAATAAAGGAGAGCACATTACCAGTAACTCCATAGAAATTTAAAGGATTATAAGGGGAATACTATGAACAACTTTATGCTAACAAATTAGAAAATTACATGAAATAGACAAATTCTTAGAAAGATACAAATTACCAAAAGGCTCAATAAGAAAGAGAAAATATGAGTAAACATATTATAGAGATATTGATTAATAATTTAATTAGTAATTAAACATTTTCTCATAAAACTTAGAATAGTCAGAACAATATTAATGGAGAAAAACAAAGCTGGAGGACTAACACTACCCTATGTCAAGACTCAGTATAAATCTACAGTAATCAAGACAACACAGTATTGGTGAAAGAATAGACAAACAGATCACTGAAACAGAACAGAGAGCCCCAAGAAGACCCACGTAAATATAGTCAACTGATCTTTGACAAAGAGCAAAGACAACACAGTGGAGCAAAGCTTATCTCTTCAATGAGTGGTGTTGGGGCGCCTGGGTGGCTCAGTCCAGTTGAGCGTCCAACTCTTGGCTTCCACTCAGGTTGTGATCTCATGAGTCATGAGATGGAGCCCCAAGTCCAGCTCTGTGCTCAGTGGGGAGTCTGCTTGAGAGGTTCTTTCCCTCTGCCCCTCCCCCCACTCTTGCATGCTCTCTCTCTCTCCCCCAAATAAATAAATAAATCTTTATTTTTTTAAAAAAAAGTGATGCTAGAACAACTTGATATCCACATGCAAAAAACTGAATCTAGACCGAGATGTTATGCCCTTCACAAAAATAAATTCAAAATTGATCACAGATCTTGGAGATGGAGATGACTTTTTAGATGTGGCACTGAAGATGCAAATCCATGAAAGAACACTGAGAAGCTGGACCTCACTAAAACGGAAAATTTCCGCTCTCTGAAAGACAACGTCAGGGAGTGAGCATAAGGTCAGATGGGGAGAAAATATTTGCAAAAACACATCTGATAAAGGACTGTTATCCAAGATACACAAGGAACTCTTAAAACTCAACAATAAGAAAACAAACAACTCGATTTAAAAATGGGCCAAAGACACTAACAGACACCTAACTAAAGAAGATATAGAGGTGGTTAATTAGCATATGAAAAGTTGCTCCACATTTTATATCATCAGGGAAATGTGTTTTTAAAACAATATTGGGTGACGGGCATTAAGGAGGGCACTTGATGTAATGAACACTGGGTGTTATATGCAACCGACAAATCACTAAATTCTCCCCTTAAACTAAAAATACACTATATGTTAACTAATTTGAATTTAAATTAAAAAAACAATTTAAAAACTAAAAATAAATAAATAATAAAACAATAAGATACCACTATGCACACATTAAGATGACCAAGCTCTGGAACATTGACAGCACCAAATGGTGATGAAGATGTGGAGCAACAGAAACTCTTATTCATTGCTAGCGGGAATGTAAAATGGTGCAGCCACTTTGAGAGTTTGGCAGTTTCTTCCAAAACTAAACATATTCTTACCATATGATCCGAAAATCATACTTTTTGGTATTTACCCAATAGAGTGAAAACATAGGTCCATACAAAAGCATGCACGCAGATATTTACAGCAGCTTTATTCGTAATTGTTAAAACCTGGCAACAACCAAAATGTTCTTCAATAGGTGAATAGACAAACTGGTGCATCCAGACAGTGGAATATGACTCGGCACTAAAAAGAAATGAGCTATCAAGCCGTGAAAAGACATGGAAAAACCTTAAATGCATATTACTCAGCGAAAGAAACCAATCTAACAAGTTTACATACTACACGACCCCAACTTGAAGAGGTAAAGACTACAGAAACAGTGAAAAGATCGGTGGCTGTCAGCAGATCGAAGATGGAGAGATGAATGGGTGGATCACAGAGGACTTTTAGGGCAGCGAATATGTACGATATATAGTATAATATGATACTATAATGCTCAATACATGTCATTATGCATTAATCCAAACCCATAAAGTGTAAAACATCGAAGTTGAGCCCTAAGGTAAACTATGGACTTTGGGCGATAGTGATGTGCCCATGCAGGCTCATCGAATGTAATAAATTCACCACTTGGAGGGGGATATTGATAAGGGGAAGCTGTGCATGAGTAGGATCATGGGGTATGTGGGAAATCTCTGTATCTTTTTCTTAATTTTGCTATAAATCTAAAACTGCTTTAAAAAAAAAGTAAAAAAAAAAAACCCTCACATAAAGGAAGGCCACTTAGATGGCTTATTCAGTAATTGTATCAAACAAATAAAGAAGAAATAATACCAATCTTTCCAAATTCTTCCATAAAATAGAAGACAGAGGGGAATTTCTCAACTCATTCTACGAAAGCAATATTACCCTAAAACCAAAGCCAGATAAAGACATCCATCATAAGGAAAGAAAGCTGCAGACCAGCATCTCTCATGCAAAATATTGGCATACCAAACTCATCAGTATAGAAAGGATTAGCTACCCAGAGCAAGTAGAATTCATCCAGAAATACAAAATGGCTTCATATTCAAAATAATTTAACAAACTCTATTAATAGCATGAAGAGGAAAAAATATATCATCATCTTAGATGTAAAAACACATTTCACAAAATTCAGCACCTATTCATGATAAAAATAATCGACACATTAGAAATGAAAGGAAACCCTCTCAACTAATAAAGGACTCCTACAAAAAAATTCACTAACCTGAATTCAATGGTGAAAGCCTGAATATTTTTCTCTCTACAATGGGGAGCAAAACAAGGATGTCCATTCTTGCCATTTCTATTCAATATTGTAGCAGAGGTTCTAGACAGTGCAATCAGACAAGAAAAGGAAATAAAGACATTCATCAGGAAAGGAAAAAGAAAAAATTCACAGGTGACATAATGCTGTATGTGAAAAATTCTGAATTCACAAAAAACGTCTACTAGAACTAATAAATGAGATCAGAATGGTAGCAGGATCCTTAAACAATGTAGAACCCACCAGAAATAAAGTTCAGAAAATAGTTCCTTTCATGATTGCATCAAAAAGAATAAAATACTCAGGAGAAATTCAACAAAAGGGATGGAAGGTTTGTATTTGTATACTGAAAATAACGAAATATTGCTGAGAGAATTTAAAAATCTTTAAAGCATGGGGAAGCATTCCATACCCATGGATTAGAGAGCTCTGCTCTCTTAGGAAGGCATTTCTTCTAAAATCAACCTGAAGGGCTGCAGGTCCCATAAAATCCCAGTGGACTGTTGATGCAGAAATGGACACCTGATTCTGAATTTTATATGGAAATGCAAAGGATCCAGAATAGCCAAAGCAAAGGTGGAAGACTTCCATGCCTCCATTTCAAAATTTACTGTAAATCAAAGATAATCAAAATAATGTGGGGCTTGCATAGAGGTGAACATGCAGAACAATGATATAGAATTAGAAGTCCAGATATAAACCTTTACATTCATCGTTAATTTATTTTCAGCAATGGGGCTAAGACTATTTAGGAAGTGATGACAGTCTTAACAGATGATTCGAGACTACTGGATATTCACATGCAACGAGATGAACTTAAACCCATACCTTGTATGCATACAAAAAATTGACTGCCAACAGATCATAGACCTACATGTAAGAGCTAAAACTATGAAACTTTTAGAAGAAAACTGAGGTGTATTAGGTGGAGTTCTTAGATCTAACACCAGAATCATGATACATAAAAGTAAAATAAAGTACGTTGGACTTATGGAAATTAAATCCATTGAAAGATGCTATCAAGGAAATGAAAAGTCATCCCACTGTTGAGGGGAAGCATATATACGATGCGGGGTTTGTAGCCAGGGTATATAAACAACCATTACAATGGAATAACCAAGACAAAAACTCAGTTAAAATGAGCAAAATATTTAAATAGAGATTTCACCAAAGAAAAGATATTTTCACCAAAGAAAATATATGAGCTTGATAAGCTCACAGAGAGATACTCAGCATCATCAGTCATCGGGGAATTGCAAATCAAAACCACAGGGAGATACCACCTCACACCCACCCAGAACGGCTATAACCAGGAAGGTGGGCGGTGACACGTGTGTCCAGGGCCCCGGGAAGGTGGAAGATGTGCACACCGCTAGTGGGGGAGAAGACCGGTACAGCCACTTGGGAACCGGTTGCCAGGTTCTTCAAAAGCGAAGTATAACATTCACTGTGAGACCTAGCAACTCCACTGCCAGGTAATTACTCAAGTGAGTGAAAGCACACAGAGACACCTGCCCAAATGTCCCGCATGCCAGTCACCAAAACCAAACACTGGAAACAACCCAAATGTCCATCAACCAGTGAGCCAACGGAGAAAGAGCTTTAGCCTTGAACGCATGGATGTCGTAATGGCCGTTTCTCTTTTGATCAGGTGGCTGCTCAGCATTCTCTTTAAAGACTTCTGTTTTGTTCCGTTTCAGATCTGCCTCTGCCAGACCCTTTGTATGTATAACCCCACTGAGATCTGGTTCCTCCAAAGAAGTCCGCCATATCTGAAGTTCTGTTCCCAACGTTCTTGCTTGGCTTTGCTACAGGAAGGGAGAAGGGAGAGGGAGAGGGGAGAGCCACGGGGGCCACAGACCACGCCTGGAAATGCCCTGTGAGGCCTTCTCCTATTTCCCACATGCAGAATCAGTGTTGGGGTCCCACCTAAACACAGACAGCTCTGCAGCCCCTGACTGGCAGCTCACATAGGATTTTGCAGGCTGTTTCAAGAAACTGTCTTAATAAATATCTACTCATTTGATAAATAATTAGCCTAGAGAGAATTCTAGGTGTTTGGGAACACCCGAACACAAACTAACGTGTCCTCACAGTCCTCTGGAGTTCATATGCAGCATCTGATGTTCCCAGGGACCGGTAGCGGGCCCCAGCGGGGAATCCACTAGCTACAAAACTGCCAACAGGCAACCGCTCAACAAATGTGATCCCCAGCAATCAATTTCTCCTGGTCCAGCCAAGAAAGTGTCTTTGCTGGGAAGCCGGTGCCCAATAGTGGGCACGGAGGCTTCCTGGAAAAAGATGCAGAGTCCAAAGCCTGCATGATGAGCGTGGTTTCCAGGCGACTGGTGGGAGACAGCCAGCCAGCTTGGGAGGGAGGGAGCGTGCAGGGCGCAGGCCAGGCAGCAGGACACAGCCCAGGCTCAGGCGGGGCTCCCCCACCCAGGCTGGACTGGTAAGGTGTTCTCCCACCTTTTCTGTAGCTCATAGTCCATCTGCTCCATTTCCTCTTTCTGGAATATTCTCCTTATTGACAGTCTGAACCAGCCCTCTGGACAACCATCCATTCCTCTCAGCATCTCCCCATCTTCTTCCTTCCCCCTGTGGCCTGGTGGGATTTCCTGGTGTCATCCACGCCACGAGGGCCTTACTGCCTCACTGCCCAAAGATCCAGCTTGTCCCACATGCGTTTCTGCCTGGATGCCCTCTTACGCTGCAGCTCCAACTGGCTCACGTGCCACTTTCTGCCTTGGGCAGGAAGGTTCTTGCAGAAGTACGAAGCACAGGTGGGGCTCTCCATGCCCCCAGGCCCCCTCACCCAGCAAAGTGCGAGCTGCCTGGCCCTGGTCCACTTTGGCTGCCCCTCTGCAGGCCCAGCTCGGTGGGTGGAGCCTGTCCTCCCTGTGGCCCCGGGAGCGGGGGGCAGCCTGCGGCAGGCTGGGGACAGCTCCCTGCCTCCCGGGGAAAGCCCCCCGCCCTGCGAGGTCGGCCTCACCAGCGCTGGGCTTGGGCACACCTCACGCTGAACATGGGGCCAAAGACCCCTCGCTGTCCTCAGAGAAAGTCATGCCAGGCCGCGTGCCCACATAGGATCCCAGGCACCCTCGCCGCAGGGTTACTGAGACTCCAAGGTCAGCTAGAGTCTAGAGAAGAGACCACGTCACCGTGTCATCTCAGATGCCGCGAAAACATGCTTGTTCTTCAGATAAGGGAAAACCTCTGAACGGAGGCACCTGAATTGTCTTATACTCCCCAACAACATTATAAAATGTTCTATTTTACACAATCAAATCATCTTTATGAAACCAGCACAAATTCTTCTTTGTACTTGTCAGTCAGTCTAGCATATGTTTCTGTTCGGACTTGTATTTGTAACAATCTCCTGATTATTCAGAAGCTAAAGTAAACTGACAAAGGGGGGAAAAAAGCAAAGCGACAGAAAAACCCAAGCTTACCAACTTTTAATTCCATGTAGAATGAATAAATCCGAAAGAGAAAAAAAATGTTTTGAATGCCAGAAAAAGAACTCTTAGAGTCAAATTGTCGTTTTAGCATGAAATACGTCCCAGCTCCTGAGGGGAAAGTTGAGGTTTCGGTCAGCTTGTTTTCGGCGAGGACAGATGGGCTTCTATGCAGCGGCGCGCGGGGCAGAGAAAGAAGAACGCACAGCCCACTCACCACGGCCCACGCGCACCACCGTGCGCGTGAGCTTGGCCAAGTCTGGAGCGATTATGAGTTTTCAAATAACATGGGCACTGCACCAGCGACAAGACCAGGCGTCCCAATTCGTGTAGTCAGAAGTTGTGTTTATCGCTGGGCAAGCCTCCTGAGGGGTCAGCATCCCTGCGCACGGTGCTCCCGGGGCCAGTCCTCACAGAGTCAGGATCCCCAGCCGACCCCTCCCACGAGTCCCTCCAGACCCCTTCCAGATTGTTCCCTAATATTGAAGTTTCCAACAGAAAACAAAACAGACTACTAGAAAAGGAGGAACTTGAAAATGGAAAGCAGGAGCCCCCTCTGAGAGCTCTTGGCATGTTCTCTGTGCCCCTGGCCCGGTGATGGGAAGGCCCCAGCCCCACTGCAACCCCCCGCGCCCCCCCCCGCCCCCCCGCGCCCCCCACGCGCCCCTCCCCCCGCGCCCCCCCGCGCCCCCCAGCGCCCCTGCCCCGGCGCCCCCCTGCGCCCCCCAGCGCCCCTGCCCCGGCGCCCCCCTGCGCCCCCCTGCACCCCTGCCCCGGCGCCCCAGCCGGTGCTCCCGCCTCCCCTCCTCCTCCAGCACCGATTTATCAAGTTCAGACTCCAGCTTGATTAACGCTCCTACCTGTCCTAAACGTCAATAGCCATCACCGCATATCCAATTCCACGGTGGCGATTATAGTATTGATTTCCGATGCTTGCAGTGCCTGCTTCCGCGGCCGGGCTCCGGGGCACCTCCCGGACAGGCGTGTTATTAATGTAGGGTTTAACTTAGAGTCGTTTTTTAAAACTCCTATTTTTTATGAAAAGTGCCTATAAAGAAGTGTTGAGGGTTGAACTAATTCAAAAATGTGCTATCTTACCCATATATATTTCACTGGTGCACGTGTCATCTCTCCTGGGTAAATCTGTGTTTCTGACAAGTTTCAGCATCAGAAGCGCTGCTGCATTGGGAAGGGCACAGCATCGTAAAGCTTTCTTAATAAAAATCACTGTACAAAGTAGATTACACTTTGAAAGCTATTTTATTTGCTCCCTTTGAGGTAGATAATCATAACCAAAATTAGTATATTTTATCTTCATGTTGCAGTGTAACTATAGAAGAAAAAAGAAAATCAAGATTAAAAGCCCCAGAGCATGTAACTCTGCAACTATTAATCCAACCCCACTTTTAATTTCCATATACTTGCAAGAATTTTTATGAAATTACTAGAATTCTCTATTAAGATCTATTTTTATGTATATTTAAGCAGTTTCTCTACACAGTGGCCTTAAAATAATTAGTAATTCCCTTGTCTTATTTTACAGCATTCACAAACTTCTAAGTTTTCCCACTTTATAAAAGAACATTTTACAAAATACGATGCATCTGCCGCCTTACATCACAGGATTAATATGATCTAGTGGGCTCTCATAAAAACAGATCGAAAAGAGGAAAACACTATATAAATGTGAAGTATTAATACCACTGTTATCATTAATAATGGCAAGTAATATGCCAGCATTTAATTGCCTTGTTAGAAATGAAATTCCAGGTTTCGTGCTAATGTACTCCAGGATGCCTTGTGTTTCCTGGGGACTTTGCATTTCCAGGGTGTTTGGTTTCTTCTGGTAAGTGGGTAGCTGTCTTAAATCACCAGCCCAACAGAGGTGCCAGGCCCTCACCTGAAAACAGGGTGCCCAATCGAGCTCTTTTCTGTGTACTGACAGGTCTGCAAGCTCTTCAAGGGAACTTGTTTAGTCCGTTTTAGAAATGCACACAAGTTGCTTTCCATTAGCCAAGAATGTTTTTTTTTTTTCTTTAGCCAACATCTCCATCCCTCCCTTGAGGGATAAGTCCCTGCCCTTTGAGGGTCCGGGTGAGTCTGGGAATTTCCGGGCTGGGAAGGGAGGGTGCTGAAGGCAGAAGGACAAGGGCACTTGCTGGAAGTAAGGCACGTGGTTTCTGCAGACACATGAGTTCCCCAGGAGGGAATGTTGAAATTTGAGGACCAAGCGTGTCTGCTCTCTTTCCAAAAAAGGGATGGTTCCTAGAGGTGGGTGAGCAGGGCCTTCCGGATCTGCGGGGGCGTGGAGCTGGAGCTGGGTGGTGAGGCAGCCTTGCAGCTGTTCCCCAGGGAGCACGTCTGGAAAGAAACGCCCCGGCAAGAGCGGCAAGGAGCCCCACCGTGCCTGCCTTGCCAACAGTCCCCTGGCGATGGAGCCAGCGCCCCTCATTGTCTTCCCAGGTGCTGATGCTGGAGCAGGCCTGGCAGCGGTCCAGGCTGCGTGTGCTCCCCAAGGCCGGCTGCCAACGGAGAGCCAGCCTAATCCTTGGAGCTCTGGCAGACAGAAACCCAACCGGAGCTCACACAGGAGTAGCAGCGGGGAGGGGGAGCTGCCTGGAGCAGGGAGCCGGGCAGAGCCCAGGCCCCCGGCCACCCGCCCCACCTCTAGCTGTGTTCCACCATCTGCAGCCTCGGCCACCAGCCCCTTCTCTCTGCCTTGCTCCCCTGTCCCAGCACCAGCAGAGAACTGGCTGCCTTTGTTCGGATTTATATTGTCTCACTGACTAACCCAGAAGGGCCAAATAAGTCAGCAAAATTAAAATGTTCTGGCTGAGCTCGTCATGGAAAAACCCAAGTAAAAGACAATCCGATCGGATGGCCTGGGCTCTCAGTCCTTAGAGCAACCCACCAGGTCCACAGGGAAACACCATAGCCAGCCTGCAGCCCCGAGGGCAGATCCTCAGAGGGAGGAGGTCAGCTTGTACCAGGAGACGGGAAGGGAGTCGGGACAAAGAAGTTATTACAAATATGCGAAGGGCAGCCTGAAGGTATGTCCCCACCCCAGAAGCTGGGCTCAGGCAGGACCGGGTGTGAATTTTGGCTTGGTTTTTACTTGTCACCTTGTGCCTGTTCCTTAAAATGCCTAAAATACAATTCAGCCCTCTGTGCACAGGGCTTATGTTTTTTAATAACTAGCTCAAGTTCCCCTTGGATGATAATTTATTGTTGTCACCAGTATTGGTGACGTTTGAATGGAATGAGATTCCAATTAGGAGAAACAACTGCGTAAATATTCTGTGACTATTTGCTGTAAATAAACCAGTGCTTAAATTAGTAATTTTTTAAAAACGTGATTTCTTTAAAGGAGCTCTCTAAAGAGATCTGTTCTTTGGAGCTGCCAACAGTTAGTTGCAGGAAGACCAGGAAGCATCGAGTTAGAAGGAAGGGAAGGAAGACGCATGCGTGGCTCAGGGTGCACACGCGTGTGCGTGATTTCCGTATGTCGCAAGCAAGTCAGATCTGCCAACAGGAATCTTTAGAAAAACTCTGGGGGAGAGGGGTAAGCACAGAGTACCGTAACAACCCAGAAATTCTGGTAGATTCCTTTATAATTGCTTGAATTGGAGGGAGACTGCTTGACGTCTCCCTCCAGAGAGAATCAGGCCTGATGACCTGCCTGTCCCGTCAGAGCCAGGGACAGACCTGGTTCCCACAGCTCCTCGCGTCCTACCTCATTCTTCTTTACGGGCGCACGTGCAAAGCCCTTCAGCGTCAGTGCCGGCTACCGGTGTATGTTCGGGTGTCGTTTTGTAACAAACCAAGAACACGCACACGACTTTCACCATGAGTAACAGCCTCGACAGAACCAAGTTCTCCTGATGAAAAACGCAGATCATCCAGGACTGAGCAAACAGACGACGTCTCCCACACGTTGCTGGCCCGGCCGAAGTCTGGTCTTGGAGTGAGTGCCGCATCCAGTGCTGTCGCCTCTGAAAAGCTTGAGCCCCGCGGCCTCCCCGCCGGTGTCTCCCTCCCCCGCCCTCCTGAGGCCGCGCTGCCAGGCTGACAGCAACCCTGAGGAAGGGGCTGCCCAGGGGCTCCCCAGGAGTGCCCCGCGTGCATGCGGGGAGCAGGGTTCTTCTCGGGGCGGCCACGGGAGAGGGGGCCTCCTGCTGACCTCTGAAATCACTGGGGCGTGCCGAGCTCTGGGCTCCCCTAAGTACCCGGGCCTGGGGTGGTCCTCAATCGCCCCGTGGATGGGCTGCAGGAGCACGGGAAGGGCCAGGGTGGGAGGGAGAGTGGGCTGGCCTGCTTGGGGAGCGACAGAAGAAAGAGGGTACCTGGGTTGTGTCAGGGAAATGAAGACCAGAGAGCGTGAGCCCGAGAACGGCTGTGCAAATATCGCCGTGTCCACGCCACCCAGGGGATTGGGGCTGGAGCAGGGTCCTCATTCTCTTTCCGACCTGGAGCTCCAGAACCCCTCTCCCCTCCTCCGCTACCCTCTGGAGACGCAGTTCAGAGCCAGAGACGGACAGACCGAGTGACTGATGTCGTGCAGCCCACCTGTGAGATGCAGCCACCGCGGCCTTCCAAAATTAATCGTCAGGCCAGCAGTATCGACAGGCTCATCATTTCTCTCCTCTTGTCTTCATTCCAAATTTGGCCATCGATTTTCATGGGAGTCCTGAGCTTCAGTCTCCAGCAACCCAGAGAACTTGCCGCAAACAGCTTTCCGTAGCCCCTGCCTCAACAAGCAGAGTTCTGTCTGTCCAGATAAAACGCGGACTCCAGCCTGCATCGATGGAGGGGCATCTCGGGGCCGTCACCCACCCTCGGCACCCTCCCAGAGGCATCCCAACAGGGGCATCAGCTCTTGTATCCCTCCTCCGGAAAGAGCCCGTGCACCGCAGGACGCCGAGGGAGCTGAGCCCCCGCAGACGCGCAGCCGTGTGTCCAAAGGCTGATGTGCTTCAGCTCCGACTCCGTCCCTGCAAGGGGGTCTCCAGGCAGGGAGCAGAAGTCTCACGAGGAGAATTACATTCTGATGCTGCTTAACCATTTCTGGAGATGAATCAAGGTGCTCTTTCCAAATACTGCTGCTCGTGGGCCCCTCTGGTTTGCCCCCAGTTCTGTGGATTTGGGACAAACTGTTTCCAAGATGCCTCCGGAAAGCTTTCCTTTAATGCTTACCAAAGCTCAGAAGAATCTCTCGGCTCTCAAGTGCCACTCCAGATGCGTCTGGAGAAGTCAGCCTCTTGTGAAAGAGCTAATTATAAGCTGAGGGGCATGAAGACGCCTGCCGCACCCTGCTCAGCCCTTGCTCTGTAAGGACAAAGTCCTGAATCCAGAGGTTATCCCTGCTTGTCAGGTCCCCATGAGGAGGCGAGGACAGAGACCACTGATACCCCCATTACACAGGCAAGACAACAGAGGCACTGACACCTCCAAGGTCCATATCAGTAACCAGCAGAACGGGAATTTATTTTTTTTACTTAAAATTTAGTTAGTGGACGCCTGGGTGGCTCAGTTGGTTAAGCATCTGCCTTCGGCTCAGGTCATGATCCTGGAGTCCTGGGATCGAGTCCCGCATCGGGCTCCCTGCTCCACGCAGAGCCTGCTTCTCCCTCTGCTTCTGCTCCCCCTGCTTGTGCTCTCTTTCTCTCTCTCTCAAAAAATAATTAATATTAATTAATTAATTAATTAAAAAATAAAAATAAATTTTACTTAGCATACAGGGCAACGTTGGTTTCACGGGTAGAATTCAGTGATTCGTCACTTACAACACTCAGTGCTCATCAAAACAGGTGTCTTCCTTAATACCCATCACCCACCTGGCCCGCCCCCTCCCACCTCCCCTCCAGTGACCCTCGGTGTGTTTTCTCTCATTAAGAGTCTCTTACGGCTTGCTTCCCTTTCTCCTTTTTCTCCCCACTTCCCATATGTTCAACAGTTTTGTTTCTTAAATTCCACATATAAGTGAAATCATACGGCATTTGTCTTTCTCTGACTGACTGATTTCTCTCAGCATAATACCCTCTAGCTCCATCCACAGTGTTGCAAATGGAGAGATTTCATTCTTTTTGATGGCTGAGTAGTATTCCATCAAATATATATATGTCACATCTTCTTTATCCATTCATCACTCAGTGGACGTTTGGGCTGCTTCCATATTTCGGCTATTGTGGACATTGCTGCTATAAACATCGGGGTGCAGGTGCCCCTTCACATCTGTATTTTAGATTAAAAGTTGCAATGCGACAACTTTCACGATCCCCAGCGGTGGCTAGTGCTCGGTACTGGGGCGTCTCTTCTGAACTCCTGGAGCATCACACTCACCATCCCCACGAGAACTGGGCAGCTGATCCCCACAAGGAGAATCAGGCACAAAACAAGATGACTCGAATGCAGGCAGGTGCAAGGAGCTTTCTGTTCTGTTCACAAATTAACCAGCTCTGAGGACTGCGTGCACTGGTGCTGAGCCACCCAGTTATGTACAGGCGCAGGTAAGGATATCCAGGAAAAAAAAAAAAAAAAAGGTCAACTTAATAAGATCATTTTTAAATAAATTAGTTTTTTGCATACTTCACTTCTCTGACCTTCCTCCCGCCTGTACTCCCG
The DNA here is from genome assembly GCF_003265705.2 of Callorhinus ursinus. Classification (NCBI taxonomy): domain Eukaryota; kingdom Metazoa; phylum Chordata; class Mammalia; order Carnivora; family Otariidae; genus Callorhinus; species Callorhinus ursinus. The sequence continues at coordinate 92,155,288 of NW_027397065.1, forward strand.
GCTGCTCCGCTAGAGACCACCCCTCTCCACGGCCTGTCCACGACAGTGTTCTGCCATTTCCTGCGGGTCGTCTGCCCACCGCTCACACCGACTGTAGTTTTCCTGTGCCTGAGAATTCTATGTATTTTTTATTTCCTACGTTTTGTTGTGTTTTCCATGCTATTTGGCACATGGAGCATCAAAGCAAATATACCGTTGACATCGCTATTTCCACGAGCCTTCCTTTAATTCACTTTTGCGTGAACTTTGAGGTGCTCAGAGAAGGAGGCTCCCGCACGGTGTCGTCTGCTCCTTGGGTCGTATCCCTCATTCGCTCCTGCTGTGCTTTTGTCCTGAAAACGGCGGGCGGCTTTCCTGGGGTTCCCCAGCGCCCTGCCTTACGGAAGAGGAGGCCCAGGCCCAAGGACATCAGGCGACAGTCCCAAATAATGAGATGACCCCACATGTCTCACTCAGGATGTGCTCTGACGAATCCGGGGGCCCCGTATGGGGCACAGCCTTCTTAGACATTGATGAGGCGGGGAAAGCATAAATTCAGAACTTTGGATTTTTTTCATTATCATAAAAGGAACATACTCTAGGCTCATTAGAATTTTGGGAAACAGAGAAGAAAACAAGGGTCCTGCAACCTTGTAAGGGTAAATTTTGTGTATTAACCTGCCTCAGTCTCTGGGTATGGTGGCGAGCGTGTTCCCCAGTGACATTCGGACTTGAATCCAGGGACTCAGGGAGCAGGCGCCCTCCCATCCGCGAGGGCCTGGGCAGAGCAGAGGTGGGAGGAGAGCTGGCACGGCAGGGTCTCCTGCCCTCAGACTCAGCCCAGAACCGCGCTACCAGCTCACAGATGGCGGATCGTGGGAACTTCAGTCTCCTTAGTTTTCCGAGCTAATTCTTCAAAATAAATCTCTTTATACTGATTCATCCTGGAGAACCCCAAGTAACGCACTTATTCCAACATGAGTGCTGGCAAATTTGACATTTTTCCACCCGGACTTCTTTTCCTCCTCCTTTTGTTTTCGGTAAAGCCTTCTATGGGCATCAGCCCCTCACAGCCACCTGAGAAGCAGAGACGGCCGTCAGCTCCGTGTTACAGGACGGGCCGAGGCACAGCCCGGCGGGTACCTGGGAGCACCCTGTGCATGTGGGCCGCTTTGCAACAGCTCAGAGGATCAGCACAATCACGTAATCTCTGGGACCTGCACACCCAGACCATGGCTGCCCAAGGCCCGTTAGGACAAAGGACAGTTAGCCGGCACCTAACATTCACTGTTAACTGGGACAGTGATGCTCACATTTACCCACATCAAGCCTTCTTGGGTGTGTCTATGTTATAAATGGTCCCCACTGGATACAAACGGTCGGGACGCATCATGTTCTCAGGTGCACGCTGCACAGCGACTTACCCCGACCTGGACCGAATCTTAGGTGCTTGCAGGTTGGGCCTGTGGGCCACCATCTTGAAATCTAGAATCATCTTCTTGTGTCTAGACTCACTTTCTCAGGAAAGACCTGCAGGAGTGGCTGACGGTCCAACAGAACTGAGTTCAGAGCTCGGGAAGGCATCTGCACGGACCCTGTTTTGAGGTGCGGTCCCATGCTGAGGTCCTGGAGCTTAGGATTCAACACACCTTTTTGGGAGACAGTTCAACACATGACCCTTTCTTTAAACCACCTCCCCTTGTTTCACAGTAAAAGCGTGCCTAGCCGTGTTCTGTGTTGTCTTGTCTTATTGTGGTCAGAGTTCCGGCTAGCCATCCATGCACGTCTCTGGCCGGTCAGCGGACAAGGGGGATTGCACCAGTGTGTGTCCCGCCCGCGGTCCTTGCAGAGCCGTCTAAGGGACCACTGCACTGCACTCTATTCGCAGGCTTCTCCTTCATGGCTGGTCACCATCTCGGGCCCGGCATGCAAAGACTGGCGGGAAGAAGCTGGATCAAGCTGTGCTGATGCAGAAGCCAGTGAGCGCACCACGAAGTTCAAGCATTCCACGACAGAGCGAGGGAAACCCCGGCACCTTCCATGTTTCCTTCAGGACTCTCCTGCTCGCTGCCACCAAGCTTCCTGGACTGAGATGCAGCAGGAGTCATGTCTTCTGCGTATCACTGTGGGCAGATGGCAGTGTTACCTCTTCACCCACCCTGAGCCCTGGAGCCCAGCTCGAGCCTGCAGAGGAAGGCACGTCAGGCCCGCGGAGAGGTTGCGTGATGCGTCCTCTCTGTGGCATGGCTGAAGTTCTCCACCACCCAGCTAAGCAGCCCAAAGCCACATGCAAGAGAGATTATGTATCTGTCTTCTTCCGTCTGACTTGTTTCACTTAGCACAATACCCTCGAGGTCCATCCGTGTTGTCACAAATGGCAGGATTTCATTCTTTTGTATGACTGATTTTTTTCCAATTTTTTAAAAAAATTTTATTTATGTATTTGACAGAGAGAGCGCGCACACAAGTAGGCAGAGAGGCAGGCAGAGGGAGACGGAGAAGCAGGCTCTCCACCGAGCAGGGAGCCCGACGTGCGGCTCGATCCCAGGACTCTGGGACCTTTCCAGTTTTTAATCCATTCGTCCACCGATGGACTCTGAGCTTGTTTCCATATCTTCACTATTGTGAATAATGCTGCAATAAACATAGGAGTGCACATATCCTTTTGAAATAGTGTTCCCCTTGTGCGGGATAAATACCAGGTAGTATGATTCCTTGATTATATGGCATTCTATTTTTAACTTTTTGAGGACCCTCCATGCAGTTCTTCACAGTGGCTGCCCCAGCTTGCATTCCCACGTGCGCAAGGATTCCCCTTTCTCCGCATCCTCGGCAACACCTGTTGTGTCTTGTGTTGTTGATTTTAGCCATTCTGACAGGTGTGAGGTGGTTTCTTATTGTGGTTTTGATTTGTATTTCCCTGATGATGAGTGATGTGGAGCATCTTTTCATGTGTCTGTTGGCCATCTGCATGTCTTCTTTGCGGAAATGTCTGTGCTTACCTTCTGCCTAATTTTCAACTGGATTTTCTTGCTATTGAGTTGTATCAGTTCTTTATATATTTTAGCTATTAGCCCCTTCTCAGATATGATTTGCAGTTATCTTCTTCCATTCAGTAGGTTGTCTTTTCATTTTGTTGATGGTTTCCTTCCCTGTACAGAAACTTTGTAGTCTCAATAGTTTATTTTTCCTTGTGTTGTGTTTGCTTTTTGTGTCAGATTTTTAACAGTCACCATCAAGACCTATGCCAGGGAGCTTACTGCCTGTGTTTTTTTCTAGGACTGATATGGATTCAGGTCTTACGTTCAAATCTTTAATCCATTTTAAGTTAATTTTGTGTGGTGTAAGATAGTGGCCTAGTTTCACTCTTTTGCATGTGGCTGTCCAGTTTTTCCAGCAGAATTCATGGAAGAGACTGTCCTTTCCCCATTCTGTACTCTTGGCTCCTTGGTGGTAACTGAGTTGACGATATATATATGTAGATTTATTTCTGGGCTCTCTATTCTATTCCCAGAATGATGTTTTACCCAAAGCTGGGCACCATGGCCCAGCCAAGTGACACAAAGTAAACCATCACAGCTGGACAATAAGGTTGTCACCAGGATCTTGTTGCAGAATCCATGGCTCCCACCCCCTCCTCTCCAAAGGTGCTAGAGCAGACGCCAATCAGCGGCCCCAGCACCAACAGCAGTGGGGCCTGGGGAACCTGCAAACTGGACATTCGGAGCAGAGAATGACCACTGATGTGATGGTTCAGACACACGGCAGCCCGTGAGTGTGAGCGCCCAGCCCCACTGAGGTGTGCACATGTTCCATGTGGCCTCGTCCTGATGACGCTGCCACCATCTTCCTTCAGGTAGACCGTTTTCCAGAAGCGTGAGGATCTCTGCATCTCAGCACCTGGCCGAGAAGCCATTCAGAGCAGGCACTTGCCAGCGTCCATCGAGTTGGACGAGGTTTGCCCATCCAAACCACCCCTCCTCTGCACCAGACCTGCCCCCCAAGTCACTGGAGCCAATGTTGGAACTGGAGATAATGTTGAATGTCCTGAAGCTGAATGTCATCAAATAGTACCAGGATGGCCTCAAGGAGTGAAAACATCATTTTCTGTTGCAAGTTTAACTTAGATATACAACTCATTCCTGGTTTTCTTGAAATGTTCTATCACAGAAAAAGGGCCATAAATAAATCATTGAACAAAAGAGGGGAACCATCCAGGTATTAATTTATTCATACAAATCTACCCCCATAAAGCTGGAAGAGGTTTTCAAAGGTGACTTAAAATTACAGAACATGTACATAATGGAAGGCTTACTGGCTTTCATCCTTTCCTACGACAACAGCCTGAGTCACAAACCAAACTGAAGATGAATCTCGTATCCTTCCAAAGATGATGGGAGCAAGCAGGTGCACTAGTGGCCAAGCCATTAGGCTAAGCTGATGCCACCATTACGTAAATTAGCTTCCATGGGAACAAGGAAGACAGTTACTCGACCACAGCAAGGGCCCCTGGCAAGTGCGCCCTTCTGCAAGCCGTGCTTGCAACATCCCCTTGCACATCCCGTGTGGGGTGAGTAGTTTCCCTCCCCATACCCTATAGCTGTCAAAAACACCCTCAGAGACGGGCACAAAACATTCCCTTCCTCCCCAGCCCGGCCACACAGCTGCAGCCCTGCATACGTCCACCATCGTTCTTTGCCACTCAATAACACAGATTTAAAACCATGTCTTTTCGCAAATAATAAAATTTTCTGCACCAAAAAGCTCTCTGGAGGTGTTCATGAGGCCCATCAGCCTTGGGTTTTCATTATTTCCCTGATGCTTGGAAGATGGCCAGTACATCCCCTGACCGGGGCAGGGGGAGGCGGAGGGGAGGTCTTCTGGGACCCGGAGGGCTGCCTCCACCAGGCACAAAGCCGAGCAAAGTGCAGGATCTGCCATGAAGCAGGTCTGTGAAGCAGGCAGCCGTGTGCCGAGGAGCTGGGCCCTTGGGACTGAGAGTGGTCAGAGTGCCCGCGGTCCAGGTCTTTAGTCCACTGTGTGCCCAACTCGCAACCCCTCCAACCTTCCATAAAAAAGAAAATCAGGAAGACGCAGTGGTGGCCTATTTGGCAAATTCTCTGCTTGCTGTGGAGGAAGATAATTTGCTACATAAATAATGAATTAGATGTGTGTTAACGTGGAATTAGTTCTCGGAACGGTTTGTAGGAGCCGTCGTGTGATTCCAGGTCACTGCGGGGTGTCGACTCCCGAGGACGCAGGGACGCGTGAGTTTAAGGTCCTCTGACTGCCTGCCCGCGGTGGATTTCTTCATGGGGTCTCCTAGTGCTGTCTGATGGTGGCGGACAGTCAGGAAGCAGTCAGGACAGGAAAACGCCCTTTTTACATGGTAAACGAATGCAGACGTTTCAGTCCATGCTTTGTCTCCCTGCGGTTCTACAGTTCGTATTTTAGTGTGACTTTCCCATGGGATTTTTTCATCCATGCAGAGAAGACCCCTTCTCCCTCTTTCTCCTTCCCGGAAGCCCACTGTGCTTACGAGTCCAGGCAGCTGAACCGGCAGTGACAGGGCCCAAAGGAGAGCAAGGGGTCTGGTGGAGTCTGGGGATGTGTGCTCTGAGCAAGCAGCCAGGAGACAGCAGCGGGGCTCGTCCCGCCAGGAATGAGGTGGGACAAAGCCGGCCGTTCACGGGCACGCAGGGCCCAGAGGGCGCCCCCCATCCCCGCTGGGAGCTGAGCTCACACAAAGTGCTGTGGTCCTCACCCAACAGCCTGGCCAAGAGGGCCCTTGACCTTCCTCGCGATCCAGCAGTGACAGCTGTCCGGAAGCAAAGGGGCCAGGAGGGGGCTGTGCCGACCGGCCCCAGTCCCGGCCCTGAGACATCCCAGGGCACCAGCTCCGGGAGAGGGGCTGTCTCCGCTGGAAGCTGTCGCTGGATGGCTGGACGCATCTGGGAAGAATTCCAAAATCACTGCCACGCTCCAATTTTAGACAACCCATCCTGTTGGTCTGCCCCTGCTGGGAAAGCTCCGCCCGCCGAGACCCTGCCTGCTACCTCTGAAGCCTGTGCTCCGTCCGTCCCCTGCACTGCCCTCCAGGCCCCTCGCTGCTAGGCTCAGGGCACACTGAGGCGCTCATACCTCTCGGCTCCCTGGAGGGTGATCCTATAACCTGGAAGGATCTCCCGCACTGCAACGCCCAAGGCTTTAACAGCAGGGTCTGCGAGAGTCACTGAAGTGCTGGGTCAACAAGTCCCTCCCAGAACAAAAGAACAAAAATTCCAGACTAGGGTGCAAACCCCTCCTGCGTCCAGACGCCAGGCTCTTGCCGTGGACATGCTCGGTCATCACATCAGGAGGAGAGCCTGGTGCAGATTCAGCTGAATGTGAACCTTCCTACAGACACATGTGCACATGTGTTATTGGGTGAGAACACTTGCCAGAGATCCACCCTCTTAGCAAATCCTAAGTGCACGTGCAGTATTGCTAATTGCTGACACAGCGTTGTATGGTGGGTCTCTAGAACTTCGGTCTCTAGAACCAATGGACAGCACTCCCCAGGTACCCCGTCCCACCCCTTCAACCACGATTCCACTCACCGGGTGTGTGAATTTGACCACCTTAGAAACCTCACATCTGTGGAATCCCACAGCATTTGTCCTTCTGTGACTGCCTCAAATCAGGATCTCAAAGAGCCATGTTCACCTCAACAGTGTTCCCAGTGGCCAAGACACGGAAGCAACCTGCGTCCACCGTCAGACGAGCAGACAAAGAGCACGTGGCATGTGTGTATGTGATGGACTCTATCCAACGTCCTGCCACAGGCAGCAGCAAGGGTGAACCTGGAGGACGTATGGGTGCGTATCTCCGGGAACTGGGGCACAGCAAATCACTCAATGTGGACAATTTCACTGAACCATTTAACATTCAAGATAATTTTGTCTTTCTTTGTACTCATTTTTTTTTCATTGCCTTTGTAAGTTACCCAAATCATATCTGCTTTCCTTCTGGCTTGTTATTAATTTTGAGGCTTACATCCTGAAGATGGAAAAATCCATCCTTCTAGATGATTCTGAGCTCTTTGCAACGGCCTTCCTTTAGCCACACAGAAGGGTCTGGGGTGCTGTCCTGTGCCGCACTCAGCTCCTCCTGAGTGAGGAGAAGCGGGGGCTGCTGAGGGGGCTGGAGCCTTCGAGGTGACCCTGCTCCACTCAGCTTGGCTGGCACGGTGGCCCACGGCAACCTTGGGCTTCCTGGGCTGTTCGGGGCCCGAGGCCCCCCTTGGCAGGAGCATCAGAGCTATCTTCGTTCTCACCCTCGCCTGCCCTGCTCCCAGCTCCCCAGCCGCTCCGTGTGTGTTTGGTGATGCACTTTTGAGAACGCACGAGGAGTCTGGTCTTGGCAGGCGGTGTCTGGGAGTGTCCGTGTTCAAGTGCACACATGGACAATTCCGCACATCACCTCCCATCTTCAAGGGACAGGGCACCTGGACATGCATAGATCATTTGCAGCTTCGGTGTCCGTTGAGTAAGCTAGGAAATCAGGCTTCTGTCTTCACTGGGCTCCGCAAATCCCTGAGACCGTTTCCTTTATTTTTAGAAAAAATGGTTCAAGACAAACACGTTTCTTTTATTCACCAGAACTTTCTCTTAGTGGCGCTGTAATGCACTGTCGAGAAAAGGTTCGTTACATGCAGGAGGACGCAGAGCCGTGGAGCGTGGGGCGTGGACAGAAGGGCGACGGCTGCCCAGAGCGTGAGGAAGGACGGTGGGCAACGGGAGGACCCTTCCTCCCCGGGGTGGCCCAGCGGCCCCTTCGCGCTGGGGTGACGGCACAGAACCACGGTGCACGCGGCTTCTGGGTGTGGATGCAGGGGAGACAGGACCGGACACTCTGGGTGGAAAGACACTGGAGCCAGGCTGCCTGGGGAACACGGGGGGACGAGGCCTGGCGACCGTCAAAATCTTGCTGTGACCGAAAGCAGGGTCAGGAGTCCGCGCCTCAGCGTGCCGGCGTCTGAAGTGGGCTTGTGCGGGGCCGCCTGCGCGGGACGTCAGCTCCTTGCTTGGACGCCCCGATGGAGAAAGGAACCAGCACAGCTGGGCTCCGCGGCTCCCCCCAGGGCCTCCCAGGATCTAGAGGAGACAGCCCCACGCCTGACCCCACGGGGGGACGGGGGCGCTGCCTTCGCCTGAGCACGTCCGCCAGGACAAGCGGGGGTGCCACTCAGACCGGCGCCCTGCCCCGCGGCCGCCCGCGCTCCCAAGGACTGAGTGCGGCTGGCTAAGCCCCCTGGGTGCCCCCCACTTCCTCCCAGCTGACACCTGTCCCAGGGGGAGGGCCTCACGGCAGTGCTGGGCTGACTCTGGCCTACACAGCTATCTGGGTCCACGCTGGTCTCCGCTGCGTGGGAGTGATTGTGACCTTGTCCTCACAGGTGTGTTCTGTCACGTGGGGCAGGGCCATCTGCCCACAGTGCTCTGCGGCAGCCTGGGTCCTTCCTTCCTCCCAGAGCCTTGCCTCCCTTCCAGAGCCACCAACACCGGGCTCCCCCTCCAGAGCCCCTGACACTGGGGTTCCCCCTCCAGAGCCTTTGACACCGTGGTGCCCCCCTCCAGAGCCCCCGACACCGGGGTTCCCCCCTCCAGAGCCACCGACACCAGGGTGCCCCCCTCCAGAGCCACCGACACCAGGGTCCCCCCCTCCAGAGCCCCTGACACTGGGGTTCACCCCTCCAGAGCCCCCGACACCGGGGTGCCCCTCTCCAGAGCCACCAATATGTCAGTGCCAGGACCGCATACCCTGGTGCCCCTCCACACACACTCATGCACACTCACACACACAAACTCTGGCAGAGGCCAGGATGGTAGAGGAGGGTGGGGTTTGTCAGCAGCCCCCACCCTGTCCTGCGTCCTGGCCTCTGGCCTCTCCTCCCCACGGCGGATGACCCCTGGGATGGAGCGAGGTCGCCTGCCTGTGACAAGGGGCGTCTGGTAGTTGGGAAGCCCTCTTCATTCATCACGGTAATCCCTGGTGTTCGGGATGTTTGTTCTGCCGTAAAATCCAACATGTTATTACTATTTTGGAAGCAAAAAGCTTTTCCTTGCATTGTTGCCTTAAAGATTTTTACAACTATAACAAATACTTTGAATTAAATGGGGAAAGGGTGAATTAAAGAAAATGTGAAAAAGAGTAAGTCAATCGCATCCTTCAAATGGAGGTTCCCCAATCCAACCCGCAGCGAAGAATGGGGCATGGAGGCCGGGGTGGGTTGCAGCGGGCTGGGAAGGGGTGTGAAGCACCGCAGGGGTGACAGACATGCTCCGTGTGGCCCCACAGGTGTGCAGGTTTGTCAAGAGCATCCAGTGACAGCCCCAAACGGGAGTATTTTCCTGCACGTGCCTCATACCTCAGAAACATGGTTTCTCCCTGGTTAATAGGTCAGTCTTCAGGGCGGCAGGGTTTTCCTGAGCCTCCCGGGCGTGTGTAGGGCTATGGGAGGCACGTCCACTCCTGGCGGGGTCCCCCCTCAGCCACTCACTTGGGTACGGTGTCCCTGGGGCAGAGAAGCTGGGAGGGTCTGGAGCACCAGAGGGTTTACGGTGGTCTGAGGCTGGAGCCGAGGCCCCCACCCTCCTCTCCCCACTGGGCCACCCTCCCTGACGTGATTCCATGTCCAGCCTCTGAACCGTTTCACACCGAGGAGAGTCCTCCTTGGAAGTGAATGCTGTGTTGCAACAGAAGGTGTGTTGGAATAATTGCAAAAATGGCCAAGAACCTCTCCCCCTCCCTGTGTCCATGTGCTTGGCCATGTTCCCTCAGCTCCTCCCTCTGACAGGTGGGCTTTGTCCCCACCCTTCCATTCTGGGGGCCCTGTCACCCGCTTTGACCATCCAATGGAAGCAACACACGCTCCCTGCCCCGTGAGCAAGTCCAGGAGAGCCGGCGGGAGGAGGGAACTGACCCTGGGGCAGAGACCAGCCCCCCCCGTCAGCGGGAGGTGCCCGTGACTCCCCAGTGGGTCCAGGCGAGCCCACATCACACCACTGACCCACAGAACTGTGCACCAAATGATGACTGTCGTTTTAACCCCGTGAGCTGGGGCCGGCTGACTAGCAGCCGTGGCTGGTGCACACGGACGTCCGGGGCCCTGGACGGCACTTGCTCCCACACGGGCGCACAGGGGCCTGGCCCGTGCCCACGGCTGTGCTCCTAAGGAGATACCACTCTTTGGCCTCCACTCTGCCCGGCTTTCCCCACAGGCGCCTCCAGGCATCAGGCAGCGCGATTCATGACGCCAGAGATGGCACCGCTCGTCAGAAGAGAGGCAGCTGTGGCTCAGTCACTGGGAGAAGCAGGGAACCCCGAGATGTGACCACAAAGCCCTCGGGATTCTTCAGTGTCCCCAGCGGCATGGCTGGCTCAGAGCAGGCGGCGGAGGCAAGCAACCACCAGCTCCCTGACAGCTGGTCCTCCATGTTTGCCCACATCCCGGGGCCGCTTCCCACCTCTCCTGCCCCAAGTCCCAACTGTCTCCTCCAAAACTTTCTTAAGTGTTTTTCTAGATTTTGTGTTTTGTCCTCAAAAATAATCCCATCAAGTTTTATTTCTCAACCTGCTGGCCCTTCTCCCTGAAGAAGCCGGCCCACCCTGTTGTCTAAGCCCCACGCCGTCCCCAGGACGAGGGCTCGTGAAGCACAGGAGTCACGGGCGCCAGCACCCACACCACCTTGCCACGGCCGTCAGACCACGGGAGGGCCGCGACCCCCTGAAGTAAGCCTGCAGCTGAAGTCTGAGCAGATCCCCCACCCGGGCGAGTGCAGTGGAAATCAGGAGACTCACGGTGATTGTCTGCTTGGGGCTGATCCTCCCCTCCTACAGGAGGTGGTTAGGGCCTGCCTAGAGGCCCACCCCTGTGCGCACAGCCTCCCAGCAGTGTGGCAGCCGCAGGATGTGGCCGGCCTGGGGAGGCTGGAGAGTGTCCCCACGTGCCCCTCGGGCGGCTTCCACGCTGGTGTGAGGGTGGCGAGTGCAGGCCTCCACCCAGGACACCGCAGCACGGCTGGGACCTGCCCCAGGCTCTCGCGCCCCCCGGGACCCCAGCCACCCGCTGTGACCGAGTTTGCTCCTTTTATTCCACCGACAAAGGCCCCTGAAGACGGCCGGACTAGCAGGCTGTCCCCTCCCAAGCCTGGAACCCACCTCGACACCGTCTCAAACGAGCGGAAGGATTACCTGAGTAAACCGTATAATTTGGAAACACTGTTTTGGAGAAAAGCCTGCTCTGCTCTTTATCTAGTTGATTCTATTTCTGCCCTTCCAAACAGAGCTTGCTGGGCTCCCCGCCTTACGGAACGCATCGGTTTCCAGTCCAGCAGACTCCATCTGCCGATTCACGCACATCCTTTGTCAAAGTCCTTCAGAAGTTGTGTGCTGCCCACGTGCGGCTGCGCCCGCTGTGGGGTCTCAGGTCAGCAGCAAGCACGCCGGCTGTGAAATTAGCCCGCACGCCCGCCCATCAGCGCGGGCTGTGTGGGCTGGGAGCCACCCGGGCGTCCGACGCCTTCCCGGCGCTGGCCTCCATTTCCAAAGCTCATACTTGAGATGGAAATCTTCCATAATTGCCTCAGCACAAAGGTGAGTTTGTTCGGAAAGTTTCAGTGAAACCTGCTCGTCTGTTTGGCTGTTGCAAGACTGGGAGCAAAGAAGCCTCGGGAAATAAGGAAACACCCACGCACAGTCCCCCAGAAAGTCCCTTCCTGCGGTCCACACGCGGTCGGGCTGGGAATTCCGAGAGTAACCACCGATCAGGTAAGTTTTAGAGACCGTCTGATCCTCTGATCCGCCGGCTCATTGAACTGTCTCAAACTATTGAGAGATCCGGCCAGGATCCTCGGGACACTGCTCCCAAAGCTCCGAGGGTTTCACTGGAGGGGACGGAGGGGGGCGTGCATGTTCTCGGGCGGCAGGTGACTTAGGAGGCCTGAAGACAGTGGCCAGGTTTCCTATTTGCAGAGAAGCACAGGATGGAGGCTCACGGGCTAAGGATTTACGTTCGGGGTCCCGACTTTATTTTCGCGGCTCCCGGAGAGCTGGGGAGAGTGGACGGGCCTGCACCCCTGTTCCTCCGGGGCGAGCGTGCCCGAGCCCCTCCTGCTCTCGGCCTCCGTCCTCTCCGTTTCCCGTGATCCTGTTCTACGTTGTCACCCTCTGCCTCACCCGCAGACGGGCGTGTGGATTCCATGTGGGCCCCAGGACGCACCTCCGGGTCTGTCTCCCTGAACTTCAGCACAGAAACCATAGAAGAAATCCAATAAAATCGCAAATCTGCATCCCATTTTTTTTCTGGATTTAACTCACTGACCCTTGAACCGCCCTTTGTTCTTTGCGGGAACACTCACTCATGCCTCCGTATTGTACACAGTTCCCTCCAAGCCCCTGGACTTCACCACATGCTCCCTGGAAACTCAGTCTGAGATGTTTGCACCAGGGAACCGCTCCTGGATGCGACCCGAGATCCGCCCGCGATCCAGACGACTGTGCCCTTATTGCCTTTCTCTGAAGACATCCTCACAACCTTCATCCATGAACACTGTGACCTTGACAGTGACCTCTGACCTTCACTTGCAGCCCCTGCCCACGACCTTCATGATGACCCGCCACCGCATCATCCATGAGCACTGACCCGGACTGCAGAATTGCCTGCTGGATCTCACGTTCTTCCACTTGGAGTTCAGGGGACACGGTCCAGGACACAGGACAGAGGTGGGATCCAGGATGCCATCGTTCTTGGAGAGAAAATCAATGCAAACACTTCACCTGGGCCAGGTACACAGACCCCAAACATGCTTTGGAGAGTGACCTGGCCACCTACATAGCCACCTGCTCTCTTCCTGTGCCCTGGCAGCTCTCGGACGCCCCCTGAGAGCCTGGTGCCGAGGCTGTGCCAGCCGCCAGCGAGGTGGCTCCACCCAGGTGTGCGTGCATCCGTCCAGTGGAGACAGGAGCCTGGGCACAAACACCCTCCCTGAGCACAGCATTTTGGAAAATTTGCTTCAGTTCACTGTGAAATTCAGAATCTGTTTGGCATTTTCCTTAAGCAAATTAGGTTCAATTCACAATATATGAGTTTCCAAAAAATTGCTATTTATTAATCCGTGAGCCACACCAGACCAAGAACATGTGGAAATATGGGACATATACCCACATACCTACCTGTCCCGTGTAAAACAAGGACAGTGGTCGCGATGAATATTTGTATGTGTTTTGTCCTTTTTAACACATAGGGACTGGGTTTCTATCCACTCAACACCACAACAAATTTTAGCGGATTGGCAATGTTAATCCTGTGTTTAGATTTCAACAATCCGCTCTCCGAGGTGACACCTGCGCTTGCCGTCCTTCAAAGCTCCCAGCCTCTCATCTGCCTGGTGTGTCTGATTTCTGAGCCCTTTCCTCTTGTCCAGCCACAAGGGCAGGTGGACCAGCTGCTGGGGCTCGTGTGTGACCCTCTCACTTTTACTTACCCTGCTGGTTGTCATTCGTCATCTGCCTGGAATTTGATTACTTCCCCAAGAAGAAGTTTAACTTCTTATTTAAATGATGAGCCGCTGTCTTAAATTAAGCCCACCTGCTCTCTTCCCACTTGGCTGGAAGGTTGCTGATAAGATACAAGTGGTGAAATATTCTAAAACATACACAGTCCTTAGCATATTAATAAATACCTCCATGTGTGTAAATATATGCATGTATGTGTACCTCTGTGGAGACACACACGTATGCAAGTAATGTGTGTGTGTGTGTGTGTGTGTGTGTGTGTGTCACACATTTTGCTTTGGCTCCAGATGGTCCCTTGGTTTAAAAACTTTACCTAAGGAGGAAAAAATAAGTCAAAATTGCTTGGATATTTGGAGGTTTCACATAAGAATTTTTCTCTCTCATAATGCAGCATAGAGACACACAAATATTAAAGATACAAGGTTTAATATTTAACCAGTGGCCAGTCCACTGAGGTGCGCCTCTCATTTCCACGGGGGGCCCCGGACAAGCGGCGGCTCGTTTTAACAGACATCACACATTAAAGCGGGGAGGGCTGTCGAGTCACGACTCAGCCGGGAGCCGCAGGGCACAATATGTTCTGTGGGTCATGAGCACGCGTCCTAAAGGAGCTACCGAGCTAGGACAGTGCCTTTGTTATTAATCCGGAAATTGCCTTTTTAGAACTGATACTGTCGGCTACATAAGTCCCTCTATTTTCCCCGTGGAATTCCTTCCCCTGAAAACCAAACAACCTTCCCTTTGTTCTCTCCGAGGTGCGTTGCCGGCCCTGAAAGAGCTGAGACTGTGGTTGGCGTGTCCTTCCGTGGCCTGCACTCCGGTAGAGACTTGGGGCCCCGTGGCATGTCGTCCCCCACGCGATGCCCTGCAGAGATGGCCCCTCAGGGAAGGCCGGTGGCAGGCCCGGCCACACCTCCAGGAGACAGATTTCAGGCCAAAGGCCGACAGAGCAGTTGTGGGCACGTTCGGACCCGTGTTCTCGAGGCGGCTACTGCCAGCCCATCCTTCCCCACCAGGCCGGAGGACAGTCCGAAACAACAGGACAAGGTTGTACACTTGATCTTAGCCAAAAGGCCGAGAAGCGATTCAGGACAAGGTTGTAACAACTCACCCACGGGACATGCGGCCCCATGCATGACTTGGGCCTCCTTAGTCTTCTGAGAGAGTGGAGTGGAGTGCAGGCCTAGGGATGGGTGTTCCTTGCACACTGTCCGGCCCTCCCAGCCCAGGACGGTTTTCCCAAGAAACCTGCACACTCACAGAAAGAAAGCCGGAGGCCTCAAGAGGCTGTCCGGGGCTGAGTGTCTCCACCACCCCGGCCCCCCTCAGCTGGTCGTGTAGTGGGGTGTAATGGGGCAGACCACAAGGGAACACCTCATACTTGACGGAACCACAGGCCACCCTCTGGGGCTGCAGGGGCAAGGCTCCTGGTCTCAGCTCCGCCACTGGTCAGCTAACCCAGGGATGACCACACACCGGGCTGACCCCCAGGGCTGTTGTGAGCCACACACATATGCGCACGCACAGTGTGGTTAGAGTAGCCTACTCTGCAATCGACGATCTCACCCCCCACTCACTGATGTGGCTTTTCTTCCACTGATCCCTCGGGGATGCTGCTCCCTGGGGGTGTAAGGCGGAGGGGGGCCAGCCCGGGGAAGCTGGGCCATGGTTATGGTCACAGCTTCGGAAAGCGTGAAAGCCACACTAATGGAACCGGCTGAGCAGAGAACAGCCGACCTGCCTTGTGGGCCCCGCGACGATCCCCCCATGGTGTGAGGCCCAGTGTTCGCCCCCCCGCCCCCGCTGCCTGTGCGTGGGTTGGGTGCACAGCCTGGGCGCCACCCAGGACGGCCGCTTCTGTGGCAGGATGTGTTAGAAACGAGTGAGGAAAGGCTCAGACATCCTGCAGCCACCGCACAAACCATTTCGGGAAGAGTGGGTACTGGAGGCCCTTGGCCTGACACAGGGATTTGTAATTGCTTGAATGCATTTCAATTAATACCGCCTTAAACGCTTCCCATTTATTTACAGTGCCGTCATTAACCCATTTGGTGTGCCTGAGCAGGCTCCAGTATCAAAGATAATGCGGACAATTAACATAATGTAATGCGTTCTGAGCGTTCCTTCGGGCTCCTGCGTTCGGTAGCACTACAGCAATAAAATAGTTTCCTGTCATTACTTAAATGGTGAGAACCAATGTTCAAAACACATAAAGCATTTCTTTAATGTTAGGAAATTACTTGCTTGTCCAAGACCTTGAAGCTCTGCAGAAAAGATGTTGTTTGAATTTCCTCCCCTGGAGACCCAAAAAGTTTACTCAGGTTCCAGACATCAGCGTGGATTTCAAAACGGCCTTTTAAAAAGTCATTAATTAACACTCGGATTTGTTAGAACATCTGTCTTCCCTGATTTGTCCCCACAGCCTGGCCCTTGGCCACATATTCCAAGCGGACATGAAGTTATCTGCTTTTGCAATAGAAAACCAGCCCGGCCGCCAGACTCCCTGAACGTTTCCGCTGGATTCCTGGGAAGCTGGTGTCCGGCTCTCTTCCGAGGGACTGCGTCGCATTGCTGCACAGCCTGAGGTTCCACACTCTGGAACAAGGGGAGGGAACTCTGGGGCAGCAAGGCACTGGGACCTCCGCCCCCAAGTGACTCAGTTCCCGGCCTTCGGTCAGAGGATGCAGTGGTGCCCTGCAGGTTGACGGCGTTCCACGGCCAGGAGCACCTGAGACAGGCCAGCAGGCAGGAAGACCAGCCTCCTGTCCTGGGGAGGACCACCCCCTAAACGCACCATGTCTCTAAATCCGCATGGAAATACGACCGTCAGAAGCATGAGCCGCCACAATCAAGCTACAAGTGGTAGACATAAGATTAAACTGTGAATATGGTCAACATAACAGTTTTCTAGAGTGAATTTAGCTGCCAAGAGAATCTCCTAGATTTCATTTAAAAACAGAATTCACTTATATGTGTTTTTTCCAAAAATTAAATGATAGGATATAAAATAAAGATGTGGGGACAATCCAAGAGGCCAATGCAAGTAAGAACAGAGACCCCTGTGAATATGGGGTAAAGTGAAACTAAGCTAGAAACCCACAATGGGAACAGATGGTCTCATCCTTGAAGAACGTGGGAGCCGTGACCTTTATTCCCTTCAGAACAGAGATACACACCAAGATATATCACAGATATTGTGAGATAAACACAAGCAGAAATGGACAGACCCACAACACTTAGAGGAACCACTGATGCACTTTGAGGAATTCACAAAGCACACAAAACAAGGAGGATTTCAATACACAGCTGACAGGCTTGACCTGACAAATAGAAAGCAGTTTCCTGGTGGAGCCTAGAAATTAGTTTTAACCTACAGAGTAGTGCGGTTACTAGCGGGTCACAGAGATGACCTGCACGAGCCGTCCCAGCCTGGGACCAGGGTGCTAACGTGGTCACATACACCCACCTTCGCTCTCAGTCCCATGCAGATGCGCACACACACATGGGGAGACCCGCGCAGACATCGCGTGGAGTGGGGATGTGTTGGGTCCCATCAGACCATGCCACTGCCCTCCACGGCTCCCGAAGGGGGGAAGGAAAGGGCAGTTACCGAGGGGGAGCCATTGATCCAAAGTGGCGTCGATCATACAGACGGCGCTGATGTTAGTGCAAGCAGGGGGCTTGCCGATGGCCCCGGGAGATGCTGTGCAGGTGCGTCGGGGTCTGCAAAGGGAGAGAACCCACCAAGGTGGGGGAAGAGGTGGGCGTGTGCAAGGGTTTGCTTTCCTCTGTCCCAGCGCGAGAGCCGCCCGGGGTACCATGGGGTCTGGTGGGGGTAAATTCTCCATGGAATCTGTCCCGCATTTACCTCCCCTGCGGTGATACAGACAGAGAAGGATGGGACGGAGGGGAGGCATGCTTTCCACCTGCACACGTAGGCCTGCATGTCTGTGGACGCCCTCCACAGGCTCGCCCTCTGCTCAGAATCCTGGCCCAGCCAAAAGCCGAGGGATGAGCCGGGAGGGAATCACAGGAAAACATGCTGAGGAGACTGATGGCTCCCACTGCAGGAGATCTGAGTACTCAATAGCAAATGCACAGCACCCAGCTGAAAACAGCGCGAGTCTCCCGGCGGCGTAGACACCCTGGGGCCGCCCTGTGCACTCCGGGGCCCTCTGGGGCCACGTGGGCTTTCCTAAGTGTGCTGGCTGGGGATTGTTGCGGAACAATCTGGATGTGTTCCATAGTGTTCTTGTGAAATGTATCCCCTGGCTGGGGCCCCCCGCAGTGTCAAGTGGACGCGCTAAGAGAGGACGCGGTGCCCCGGCCCCACGGGGACATACCGGTCTTCGGCCGCCGAGGGCCACGTGCCCCAGCTGCGTCTCCTCTAGGCGTGTGGCCACAGAGACACCATGGGGGCCTGGGGCCCTGAACATTTTCACTGCATGTTCAGTGGGTGCAATATGCTGGAGGTTCCTCAGGTGTCTTCTTGAGGGAGCTGTGGGGTTTCCGCCTTGTGGGGAGTATGTCCATTGGATTTGCATCCTTAAATTTATTGGCATAAAATTTGTTCACACTATTTCCTTATTATACCTTGAACATCTGCAGAACCGGCTGGATGCTGTTTCGATCATTCCGACGTTGGTGCTTGTGTTCTCTCTCTCTCTCTCCTCTTTGCCCCTGAGATTTGAGTTTTATCAATCTCACTGATCTTCTCCAAGAACCGGCTTTGGGTTTCATGGCTTTCCCTCCCTGCTTTCTCCGCTTTACTGATTTCTGTTCTGATGCTTATTACGGGCACACCCCGCTTTACTGTGTTTTGCTTTATGGCACATCACACACACCCCATTTTTTACAAATTGAAGGTTTACAGCAACTCTGCATCAGGAGAAGTCTATTTTTCCAACTGTTTTTGCTCACTGTGTGTATCTGTGTCACATTTTGGTCACTCTCCCAATATTTCAAATTTTTCCTTATCTTTCTATTTGTTATGGTGATCTGTGATCAGTGATTACAACTCTCTGAAAGCTCAGATGATGGTTAACATTTATTTTATTTTATTTTATTTTATTTTATTTTATTTAAGTTCAGTTAATTAACAGAGTGTATTATTAGTTTCAGAGGTAGTCAGTGATTCATCAGTTGCATATAACCCCCAGTGCTCATCGTATCACGTGCCCTCCTTCATGCCCATCCCCCCGTTTCCCCATCATCCCACCCCCCCCCCCCCAGCAACCCTCAGTTTGTTTTCTATGATTAAGGGTCTCTTATGGTTTGACTCCCTCTTTGATTTCATCTTGTTTTATTTTTTCCTCTCTTCCCCTATGATCCTCTGTCTTGTTTCTTAAATTCCACATATGAGTGAGATCATATGATAATTGTCTTTCTCTGACTGACTTATTTCACTTAGCATAATACCCTCTAGTGCCAACATCCACATCATTGCAAATGGCAAGATTTCATTTTTTGATGGCTGAGTAATATTCCGTTGTATATATAGACCACATCTTCTTTATCCATTCATCTGTCGGTGGACATCTGGGCTCTTTCCATAGTTTGGCTGTGTGGACATTGCTGCTATGAACATTAGGTAAGCATTTTTTAGCAATAAAGTGTGTACATTTTTCTAGACGTGATGCTCTGTGCCCTCAGTGGATTACAGTGTAGTGTGAACACAAATTTTATATGCACTAAAGAACCAAAAAACTCATTTGACTCACTTTATTGTGATATTGGCTCTATTGCAGGGGTCTGGAATGAACCTGCAGTATCTGCAAGAGGGGCCTGTATTTCTTTTCTTCTCTTGCTTTGAATTTCATCTGCTCTTGTTTTTCCAAAGTGGACTCTGACATCATTGATTTCAGACTTTTCTTCTTTTCTAATAATACAGGAATTTAGTGCTATTAATTTTCCTGTAAGCACTGCTTTAGATGCACCTTCTAACTTCTTTTTTGAATTCTTATCTGAACCATGGATTATCTGAGGGTTTTGTTATCTAATTTCCATATATTTGGAGATATCCTGGACATCTTTTGGTTACTGAGTTCTAGGTAAATTTCACTTGTGGTCAGAATATATACTTTTGATAATATGTTTTGTTATGTTAATGGGGTAGCTTTGGGGGACCCCACCCCAGGATGGTCCCCAGGAGAACCAGCCACGAGACTGGAGAAATACAACTTTCAGTCTCCACCCATGACCTCTGGGGAGGAGAGAGGGCCTGGAGGTTGAATCAGTGTTCAATGACTTAAATCTTCACATAGAATGTAAATGTTTTATTACAGTATAAGTCATAGAAATGAGCTAACGGTAGCCTACATATGTATCACCCTGCAAGTCACTGCAGTGACTGTGTTATATACCCAAACCGATAAAGATTTTCTGGCTGATGTTCGGCATCCGCACAGAGGGACTGCTGTCTTTGTTATAACCCCCTCCAGAAGGAGCAACATATCGTTTTCCAAGGCGGGGGATACACTTCGACCCCTAACAACAATATTGTGTTAAAATAGTTTAAATTAATGTATATATTTTATAAAAACAAGACGAAAATGGAGTCACTTATGTCAGAGGCTAGATGGAGATGGTCAACACAGGTGCATAAGGGAAGCAACCTAATCTTACAGGAATTTATAGCTAATCTCAGAAATCAGCAATTCCTTGCTCCCCTGACTCAGTCAGCTACCCTGATCCAAATAGGAAAGAAGACCACTAGGCAACCAATCAGCTGGAAAAGCCAAATAACTTCCCCATTTACCCCATAAAAACCCATCAGTCTGTGAGCAACTCAGAACTCATTGCTCCCATAGCCCTGAGTTTCCAGGCTTGTAGGACAAAGCTTTGCAATAAACTCATCTGTCTGCCTTGTTTAATTCAACGTGCACAGTTGGGTTTTTGACGATTTCAATAAAACTCTTATTTCATTAAAACATTCATTATCTTATTAAAACATTCATCATTTTATTAAAACATTGGCCACTCTAATCATACAAATTGGGCAGGGTTTTTTTCTGTAAAAAATACCGCTTTACAGGACTTTTCTCTAATGACAGCTCCAGGAAAAGTACTGAAGGCTTTGGTGCAGAAGGACGAGTCCAGCGTCTGACGGGGGCAGGTGACCAGCCACCAGCAGGGCGGGAGCAGCTGAGAGCCAGATGCCATACTTTCAGGGGAGGACAGCAGAGTCACCCAAGGACGGGGGAAGGGCACCGCAAGTGTGCCCACTGCCCACAGTGTACCTAGTTAGTGGCCCTGGAGGAAAGCTCAGAGCATCGAGGAAAACTAATGGCATCGATGGGGGACGTCCACGTGGAGCGGCTGGTCTGCCACATGGAGGACAGAAGATAAATCACCACTCCTCCGAGTTCTGCTGCCCCGCCGTGTAAGCGGAGGGGCCGCCTGATGGCATGTCCAGCTGCATGCTCCAGCTCATTAGCAAGGAAGACCCACAACTGCTGCACATCAGAGCCTGAAACGTGGAGAAGACACAGGCCACACCAACTCGACTGCACATTTGGGAGATGAAGGGGAAAGAAAGAATTCTGTGGGGCCACCCTGGACTAGCAGTGTAGGTGAAATCAGTGCCGACAGGTGGCGTCCCGTTTGTGACCGGGGCTATTCTCATCGAGGCCATCACAGCACATGGGAGCTTGCTCTGATAATTACCATGTGTTCATAATAGTAACATTTTCCTCTAAAGCCGCTTGATAAGTTCCAGTCTTGGATGGCAGTTAGCCACACAAGAGGTAACGAGAGGGCCTGGTGGTCATGCGCGGGGCTCTGCCCGTGGTCTTAGGGTAACCGCCACTGTAGGGATGCAGCCTGAGCCCCAGCCTGGTCGCCCATGACTGATACTAGATTCTCTTCTCACTCGCTCTTTATTTTTACACAGCAGTAAAGACAAAAACGTAATCGTCATCCAGACGCCTCCATCACCTCAACTTACGCATGCCCCCCAATCACAAAGTCTTGACTACACCACAGTCACAACAACAATTTGGGTTTTGCTTGTTGGTCACTATAGAAGAGTCCAAATTTTGCTTGTGTTATATATTTTGGATTTTAATCTATAATGATCAAAATTAAAGTTACCTGTAGGTTGAATATATGAAAATTTAGTTCCCTAGAGCTTTTTTCCCCCTCAAACAATATGACCCAGGAAGATTTGTAAATACATCCTCCCACCCTCATCATCAAATGCTACAATCTTGAGCCCGCGGGTTCCTGCCCAGAGGGCCTGTCAGCTGTAAAGCCATTACCAACTACTGCTTACAGCAGATGCTGAATACGTACAAAAGCAATCATACGTAGAAATATCATGAATAACGAACTGTGTCATGGAAATCCCGTCAAGGATGCACAAGACAGCGAGATGGCAAAGGGGCAGTGAGGTCCTGTTATGAAGGCGGCTTCCCGGGGACCAAGAGGGTAGGGGTGAGGCCATAGTTCAGGAGTGACCGCGCAGGAAGCACAGGGCCCTGTCTACTCGACGCCTCAGGACCGACATGATGACGGGAAAGTCAGGATATTCCCCACAAGGAGGGAAGCTGCAGATGGCCTCTACCACCTGAGACCCAGAAGGACAAAGAGCGGGAAAGAAAACATGATGCCCGCTGACCGGGGAATGGTTCCTTTACGGAAATGCAGAGAACTCCCCTGGATGGGGAGCGGGTCAGAGAAGTTCAATATAAATCAAACATCGAGGATGACGAGGAGGAGGAAGAAGTTGTGCTCTCTTGTCACAAACAAAAGGAATCCTGCAGTGTTGACCAGCGTGTCCGCGGGGTTCCTGCACCAGGTCAGCTGGTCCAGGCTCTGGCACCTCTGTCATCACTGTGTGGGAATCACACACTGGAAGCTTTTCAGACTCTCCAGCAGAAGAATCTACCCCAGGGCATTGACTTTTCCACCAGTACAACTGCAGTTCTCTGCTGGGGACTGTAGGGAAAGCCCTTTGTAGCCAAAACTTATTGGAAAATGTTCCATGTGGCTACACATATATTCAGTGAATCTGATGTTTTCTGCCTTTCTCCCTATTTTTTTTCTAATTTGAGAGAGTTCTTTTTTTTTTAAGATTTGTTCATTTATTTTATAGAGAGAGTGCATGCAAATGGGGGGAGGGGCAGAGAGAGAGAATGCTCAAGCAGACTCTACGCTGACCACCGAGACCAATGCGGGGCTCAATTCCACTACCCTGAATCATGACCTAAGCCAAAATCAAGAGTCCAAAGCTCAACCGACTGAACTACCCTGGCACCCCAGAGATTTCTACTTCTGTTTCATTGTATTAAAAACATTAATTACAAAAAACTTAGTTTTCCTTTTTTCTACAATATATCATATTAATTTTTATATTAATTTTTTATAATATTCTGAAATACTGGTAAAAAGCTGAAGCTCAACACCTTATGATATCTGACATTTTAAATTGAAATGGCACTGGTTAATTTTTAATTGTTACTAGAATACAGTTTTGTTTAAGCTACCAAAATCACATTAAGAAACATAGCAAATTATATATATGTTGTATTTAATAAACTAAAAATGGATCTGAAATATCTAAGGTACCTAACAATTTAAATGTAAAAAAGATTTTTGTTTTGGGGTACCTGGGTGTCTCTATCGGTTAAGCAGCCGGCTCTTGGTTTCAGCTCAGGTCATGTTCTCAGGGTCGTGGGATCGAGCCCCACATCGGGCTCTGCACTCAGTGGGGAGTCTGCTTAAGGATTCTCTCTCACCCTGCCCCTCCCTTCCCCCCCTCTCTCTCTCTGTCTCTCTCTCTCTCCCTCAAATAAATACATCTTTGGGGAAAAAATATTTTAGTTTTTCCCTGAAATTTGTTTTGATTGGTTTGTCTTCTTTAACAACAGCACAGATACTTTCCTACTTATGTTCACGTCTCCACAGAGCACGTACCATAACCGAATAGCTACCTGGGTGCTGGTGATGAACAGGGGCTCCCGTGCATCAGTACACATCTCTGGGGTTGGTGTGATGTTCCACTGGAGTCCAATCCAGGACATCAACCTGGTCCTTTCCAGAGTAAATGCCGTCACCAGAGTTTGGGCTTGTGTTTGCCATCCCCTTTACAACAACTACAAGGCAAGGTCAGGGACAAGAAAGGTTTGGATTGGCAGGATTAGAGAAAAAAGAGAGAAGACTGACTTGTCACACACCGTGGTGGCACGCAGGAGTCTGCAACACACATCCCTCAATATGGAATTGCGTCTGCCATTTCCAGGGGTTGGCTTGCAATTGAGTCTAATCAATATGCAACAAGAATTCCTCTTTTCCTAATTTCAGCAATGACTACATTAAATAACTGTTTAAAGTAGATTTCAATAATGCCACAAAACTAACATATTCAACTGAACAAGTTATCAGGCGGCACCTTATTAAAATGAGGATTGACAGAATTTTGGCTAAGGATAAAGTCTGATTATCCTAAACTAGAAAAAAATCCATGAATATAATTCTATTTTCTTTAATGTATTTATCTGGAACAAATGTTCTCTACATTAGTTGAAATTCAAATGAAACACCTATTTTAAAAGACCTGGTTCTCTGTACATGCTATTTCCTTTATTAAACCAAAGTTCTTGAGGGAAATATTTACATTTTGCTTTTTTTTCTTCCTAACATTGTCTAATATATTGTTGATGTTAAATAAATATATTTATGAATAAGCAAAATAATGAAGACACATTGGTCTCTTTAAACACATCTCAATATTGTTAAGCTTAGAAATTTTAAGGTAAATAAAAAGTTTCTTTCCTCACTAAAATAGTCATTAGAATGAAAGATCTTAAAATCTGCTATAACTCTGAATCCCAAGGAAATCAAAGGCTTATTCAGCATTTGGCAACAATTCAAAATGTGTACAGCCAAATGTTTTGATATAGTGCTTTATCTGTTAGTATTGTTTGTTTTTATCCCAAACTTAAGTTTTCTGATGGAACAAATAGGTGTTAAGTGTTTATTAACTGAGTGACAGCAACACCTTTTCTACCATAAAGTAAATTGAAATAAAAGTTTAAAATCACCTATAACCACAGAGAACTAATTTCATCTTTTCCTTTTCAGTCTTTGCTTATATATATACTGTTTTAAAAGTTGCTATTATAGAATATATGCAACTCTGTACTCTGTTTCTTTTTTCCTGAACATAATTATTACATTTTGCTACATATTTACAATAATCTTTAAAATGTCTATATAACACTCATGGAGTATAGTTCCACAATGTTTTAACCATATGTTGTTATTGGGTATTTAGGTTGTTTCTAGTTGTTCACTGTTTAAAATAATATTCTAGTTAATATTTTTGTACATGTGGGGATTGTTAAATCAGTGTTTTATAAAATTCACGTAACATTAAGTTTACTATGTTAACAATTTTAAAGTGCATAATTCAGTGGCTTTTAGTACATTCACAATGTACTGCAACCATCACCACCGTCTAATTACAGAAGATTTTACTACCCCAAAGAGGAACCCCGTATCCATTAGGCAGTCATACCTCATTTCCCTGTCTCCCAGGCCCTCACAACCACTTGTCTACTTTTTGCCTCAAAGGGGTTATCGTTTTAGGACATTTCTGCAAAAGTGGAACCATATAGTATGTGCCTGTTGTGTCTGGCTCCTTTCACTTAGCGTAATGTTTTTAAGATTCGTCCATGCTGTAGTAGGGTGTCAGAACTTTATTCCTTTTTGTGACCAAATAATATTCCATTGTGATATATCATATATCACACTTTGTTTATCCATTCATCTACTGATGACTATTTAGGTTGTTTCCACCTTTTGTCTATTATGGATAATGCTGCCACACACACACACACACATGTGCACACACACCCAAGGAGTGGAAATGCTGGATCATATGACTATTCTATGTTTAACTTGATACAGTAATAATAATTAATAATAATAATATAATGATGGATACATACCATTATAAATTCACCCAATTTCATAGCTTATACATAGCACCATTTGTTGAACAACCATCATTTTGTCTTTGCTCCTTTGTCAATGATCAGTTGACTGTATTTGTGGGCGTCTGTTTCTGGGCTCTCCATTCTGTTCTGTTGATTTATTTGTCCTTTTTTTCCCACCAATAACACACTGTCTTGTAGCTTTACAGTAAGTCTTGAAGTTGAGTGGTGTCACTTCTCCAACTTTGTTCGTCTCTTTCAATATTGTGTTGGCTATTCTGGGTTTTTGCCTCTCTATATGAACTTTAGAATCAGCTCATCTATATGCACAAAATAATTTTCTGGGATTTCAATTTGTGTTAATTGAATCTATAAGTCAATTTGAGCAAAACTGATGACAATACTGACTTCCCTATCCATGAACATGGACTACTCCTCCATTTCCTTAGTCCTTCAATCCATTCACGGGAGTTTTGCAGTTTTCCTTGTATGTGTCTTGTACATATTTGTTAGATTTATATCTAAGTATTTCATTTTGGGGGAAGCTAATGTTAATGGTGATATATTCTTAATATCAGATTCCTCTTGTTCATTGCAGGTATATATGAAAGCAATTGACTTTTGTGGATTAACTTTGTGTCTGCAGCCTTGCTGTGACCACTTATTAATTCCAGGAGTTTTGTGTTATTGATCCTCTCAGATTTTCTACACAGATTATCATGTCACCTGCAAACAAAGATAGTCTTACTTCTTCCTTCCCAATCTGTATATCTTTGATGTCCCTCTGTTCCTCTTTTTCAAGATTGTTTGGTTATTCAGTGTTCCTTGCAATTCCATATGCATTTTAGGATCAGGATTTTCATTTATGGAAAAAAAAGGCCATTGGGATTTTGATAGGGATTGACTTGATTGCTTTTGAGAATGTTGTCACCTTTATAATATTGTCTTCTAACTCAGGAGCATGAGATGCCTTTCTATTTATTTAGTTCTTTTAAAAAGTGTCTTTCACCAATGTTTTGTGATTTTTGGCCTTGCATCTCCTCAGTTAAATTTATTCCTAAATATTTTATTCTTTATTAGTGTTATTTAAATAAAACTCTAATTACAATTTCATTTTTGGATTGTCCATTGCTTATGAGTAGAAATACAACTGATTTGTGTATGTTATTCTTGTATCCTGCAACTTGGCTGACTTATTTATTAGTTCTAATAGCTTTTTTTGTGGACTCTTTCAGAGTTTCTATAAGACTATGTAATCTGGGGCACTTGGGTGGCTCAGTCGTTAAGCGTCTGCCTTCGGCTCAGGTCATGATCCAAGGGTCCTGGGATCTAGTCCCACATCGGGCTCCCTGCTCAGTGGGAAGCCTGCTTCTCCTTCTCCCACTCCCTCTGCTTGTGTTCCCTCTCTCGCTGTCTCTCTCTGTCAAATAAATAAATTTTAAAAATCTTCAAAAAAAATCTATGTATGTACATAGGGCTATGTACATAGATATGTTTTGCTCAAATAGATTGTACATATCTATGTACATAGATCTATATAATCTATGAGTAGATGTAGTTTTACTTCTTCCCAGTGTGGGTGCCTATGTCTTTTCCTTGCCTAATTAGCCTGGCTAGAACTTCCAACACAATGTTGAAGAGGAGCAGTGAGAACGGGCATCATTGTCTTGTTTTTGATCTTAGGAGTTAAGATTTCAGGCTTCACTATTGAGTGAGATGTTAGCTGTGGGTTTTCATAGGTACTCTCTAGTTGAGAAAGTTTCCTTTTCTAGTTATTGGGTGTTTTTGTCATGAAGAGGTCCTGGATTTTGTCAAATGCTTTTTCTGCATCAGTTGAAATTATGTTTCCCCTTCATTCTATTAAGGTGATGTATTACACTGTTTGATTTTTGTATAGTGAAACATCCTTGTATTCGTGGGATAAATCCCATTTAGTCATGGTGTTTAATCCTCTTAATATGCTGCTGGATTTGGGTTGCCGGGATTTTGTGGAGGATTTTTGCATCTATAGTAATAGGGGATACAAACCTGTAGTTTTCTTTTCTTCTGATGTCTTTGTCTGACTTTGGTATCACAATAATAGTGGCTTCTTGGAATGAGTTAAGTACTATTCCCTTTCCTCCCATTTTTGGAAAAAAAATTGAAGATGATTAGTGTTAATTTCTTCTTTAAATGTTTGATGGATTTCAACAGTGATGTCATCTGGTCCAGGGATTTTATTCACTGGGAGGTTTTTTATTATTGATCCAATCTCTTCATTTGTAGAGATCTATTAAGATTTACTCTTTCTTAGAACAAGAATCATATGATCCTCTCAATAGATGCAGAAAAAGCATTTGACAAAGTACAACATCCTTTCTTGATCAAAACTCTTCAGAGTATAGGGATAGAGGGTACATACCTCAATATCATAAAAGCCATCTATGAAAAACCTACAGCGA
>NW_027397065.1:92183600-92333261 GCF_003265705.2 Callorhinus ursinus
GAAGGGGTACATGTACCCCAATGTTTATAGCAGCAATGTCCACAATAGCCAAACTGTGGAAAGAGCCAAGATGCCCATCGACAGATGAATGGATAAAGAAGATGTGGTATATATACACAATGGAATATTATGCAGCCATCAAAAGGAATGAGATCTTGCCATTTGCAACGACGTGGATGGAACTGGAGGGTGTTATGCTGAGTGAAATAAGTCAATCAGAGAAAGACATGTATCACATGACCTCACTGATATGAGGAATTCTTAATCTCAGGAAACAAACTGAGTGTTACTGGAGTGGTTGGGGGTGGGAGGGATGGGATGGCTGGGTGATAGACATTGGGGAGGGTATGTGCTACGGTGAGCGCTGTGAATTGTGCAAGACTGTTGAATCACAGATCTGTACTTCTGAAACAAATAACGCAACATATTTTAAGAAAAAAGGAAAAGAAGAAGATAACAGGAGAGGAAGAAAAGGGGAGTATGTCAGAGGGGGAGACGAACCATGAGAGATGATGGACTCTGAAAAACTGAGGGTTCTAGAGGGTAGGGGGGTGGGGGGATGGGTTAGCCTGGTGATGGGTATTGAGGAGGGCACGTTTTGCATGGTGCACTGGGTGTTATGAACAAACAATGAATCATGGAACACTGCATCAAAAACTAATGATGTAATATATGGTGATTAACATAACAATAAAAAATTTAAAAAAAAAAAAAAAGATTTACTCTTTCTTCCGAAGTCCCTTTTGGTACTATGTGTGTTTCTAGGTATTTGTCTGTTCCATTTAGGTTACCTACTTTGTCGGCATTAAATTGCTCATAGTATTCTCTTACAATTGTTCTTATTTCTGTAAAGTCAGTAACCTCCTTACTTTCATTCCTGATGTTAGTAATTATAGTTGTCTCTTTAGTAATTATCGTTGTCTCTCTATTTTTTTCTCAGTTAGTCCAACTAAAAGTTTGTCAATATGTTTATCCTTTTAAAGAGAAACTCCTGCTTTCATTGATTTTCTCTGTTGCTTTTGACTCCATGGCACATTTATCTCTGGGTTAATCTTTATTATTCCCTCCTTTCACTTGCTTCAGGTTTGATTTGCTCTTCTTTTTCTAGTTCCTTTAGGTGGAATGTGAGGCTGTTTATCTGGGATCTTCTTCTCTCATGTAGGCATTCACAGTTAAGAGCGTTGTTCTGAGCATTGCTTTCCTGCATCCCAAAGTCTTGCTACATTGTTTCCACTTTCATTCACCACAAGGTATTTTCTAAATTCCCTCGTGATTTCTTTATTGACTCATTGGTTGCTTAAGAGAGTGTTGCTTAACTTCCACATATTTCTGAGCTTTCTAGATTTCCTTCAGTTATTGATTTTTCATTTTATTGCATTGTGGTTGGAGAAGATACTTTGTAGGATTTCAATCTTTTTAAATGTATTAAGACTTGTTTTACGGCTTAACATGTGGTCCTGCTACACCCATTATAATGATAAAATTGTCAATCAACTAAAACCATATAGCATTCCAAAGTACTATGCACTTATACCACAGCTTCAAATATATAAAGTCAAAGTTGAAAAAATTAAAAAGCATAAATAATCAAATCCACAATCTACATGAGAGATATTAACACAACATTCTCAGTGTTGCCAGAATGTATATAAATACAGAAAATCGAACGATGTGATAAACCACCTGACCTGATGGACATGAGGAGCAGAATCCATCCAACACTGTAGAATGTGTTTCTTACAAGCACAGGACTGGATGTGCAATAATTCTTCACAGACCAGGTTATAAGCTAGGTCACAACAAATTTCAAAGACTGAAATCATGCAAAGAATCTTGTCTTGTCACAATATGGTTAGTTTGGAAAACAATTATAGAAAGACAACTAGAACATTCCCATATGTTTGGAAATTAAGAAGTAGAGTCCTAAATAGCCAATGGGTCAAAAAAGAAATCATGACAGAAATGCAGCAATAGTTTGCAATAGTTTTAGCTAAATGTAACGAGCATCTTACATATTAAAATGCACAGCGTAGAGTTAATTTATGTACAAGGAGATATTTGAAAACTTGAACTCATATATTAGGAAAGAAGAGAAACTGAAAGATGATGCTGCTCTCAATTTATTCAAGTAATGTTTTTGTGCCTCAGTAAAGTTTCTAGTTTTCTAGGCCTTACACACTTCTGACTAGGGTTTTCTCCTAGCACACCATGGTTCACACAGCCAGCACGGTGGTTAGGGTGAGGTGCTGTCCTGGGCTCAAAAGTTTAGGGGACATCAAAAAGGCTCAGTAATCTAGTAGACAATATTGTAGTGTGATCTTTTAAAGAAATAAAAATTAATACAAATACTTGATGACAAATAAAACACCAACATTTTAGAGACCCGATCAATAGCACAGAGCCCCCCCCCCCCCCCCCCCCCCCGCTGCTTCCAGCCTCATTATCATGAGGCTCAGCCCTGCTGGGCTTTTGGAATTAATTTTTTTTCCTGTTTTATCTACCATTTGGCTTATCTGGGCAGGGTCTATTTTCAGGGAATACGCTGGGAAGAATGAGCATTATTAGGGTTTTGACTGGCCTTCAGAACTGTTGGGAAGACTGAGGAAGCTTGTCTTATGCCGTCAGAGAACTCTGGCTGGGGAGTGGCATCACAAAGCCCCTGTGATCGGGGACAGCTGGGATGCAGAGCCCCTTGACCTGAAGGCCACTGCAGAGTTGGCCCCCTGGCACAGCAGGGCCTGCCCCACGAGTGAGCAGAGCAGGTCTCACCCTTGCTGCTCCCGCGGGATCTCAGGCAGGTGCACCCAACAGGTGGACCTAGCACCTGCAGGCTGGCTGCAAGGGAACTTGAGGAATGCAGGGTTTGGCATTCTTGCTCAGTGATGATCCTAGCAGGGAGTCCCAGCCTCTGGACAGAAAGTTTCTTATGAGTGTCCCCAGTCCCAGTCAGAGGACTACCTCTCCTGTCACTGGGCAAGGTGGCACCCGAGACCTGCCGAGTCAGAAGCGGTGCCTCACCTGTTTCATTCAAAGACAAAACAGTGTCCCAGTAGACACGGGTGCTGGTGACTCTAGGGGCCCCAGATGCTCTTGTGGGGACGTTCTCCCTGTGGAGCTACCTAGCCCGGTGGCCTCAGTCTCTTCATGTCTCTGGCTCAACAGAAATCATGCTTGGTGCTACAGGCAGGCTCCAGAAACCCCAGGATCCCTATCACAGCAGCACTTCTGCCCTCCGTGGAGACTTTCCCCAGAGACCCCGGGAGAATCCACAGTCTTGCCTCTTTTAAGCTTCTGGATCACTAGAACGTCACAGAACTGGTTTTCTCTTCCACCACCAATGTGCACACTCTTGAGACTCCTGGGGGCAGGCTCCGGCCACAGGTGAAATTTGCTCCAAGGGAAGCTCTGAGCTATTGGACTGAGTTAATCCCCATTGTCCCTCATCTTTCATTCAATGAAAACACTGTGATCCCACTACAGGCAGCCTGAAACATGTCATCAAATCAAACTCCCAAGATGGGGGTGAAGGAAACACTCCCTTGATCTTAGTCTCCAGCAAACCATGGTCTAAACTCTTTAAAAGCAGGATTTGTTTTTTTTTTATTTTATTTTATTATGTTATGTTAGTCACCATATAATACATCACCAGTTTTCGATGCAGTGATCCACAATTCATTGTTTTCATACAACACCCAGTGCTCCATGTAATTGTCAATATAACATTAACAGGGAAGGAAGATATTGTGCTAGATTTAGATAAACAATCTCAGTGTTTTGACACTTGCCACTTGGCCTTCGGAAGAGCCCCCAGCTGCGTATCTACATGAGGACTGCAGCACTTTGATGCAGTTTTAAGAACCTCCTGAGGGAGTGAGTGCCCGGGGATATTGGTTATCTTGGAAAGATGGTTTATTGGAGCAAGATGGCTCTGGAAGGTGGTGTAGACGTTCAACCCCATGCTTCCAAGCTGAATGGACAGCCCGTTCACTCACCCCTCCAACCAAGCTTTGTCCTGCTCCGAGCACTGTCTGGGCACGTGGGGTCCAGATGAGGTAAACCAAGTCCCACACCTGCTCCTAGGTTGCTCAGTGCTCTTGACAGCGAAAAGCTCAAGTCAGCATGGGAAGCATGGCCACCATGATGTGTTAGGAAGTCGCTGCACCTACCACTCACCAAGCCCGGACACAGACGAACGAGCAGGCAGCATCTGGGAGCACAGCTCCCACACTAGCTCCTTAGGGGGTCGGGGAGAGGTTGCTGGAGGAAGGCACGGATGTTTGCAGATTGAAGGAGCTGGAAGCATCTGGATGGTGGGGCCCCAGCAAAGCCATGGTCAGGATGTCTGGGAAAGTGCTGCTCACGGCCCCTAAGAAGACGTGAGGCTTACCTACCAGGCGTGTGGGACCTGGCCTCACGACATCCGACTGGCCTGCAGAGCTGGGACAACACCTCCACTTTGCAGACCAGAAACTGGAAATCAGAAAGAAGGGGAGACTCACCCCAGGAAACCCAGCAGCTCCACTGCAGCCCCCAGCCCCCAGCCCTACCTTTACGCTGGGAACACTCCCCTTGCGAGTCTGTGTTTACACGTGGCCGTCACGGTGACCGGAGCTGTGCGTGCAGGACCTAGACCCCAGTCATACCTCCTCAGTGCACTATCACCTCGGGTGCACGAAGACACCGAGGTACCTGCCTCCCTGCACGCTGGGAACAAACAGGTCCCCACCTGCGAGGGGGCACCAGGTGCCTCTGGTTGGCCCCAGGGGAATAGCCACAGATCGAAGCCTGAGGAGCCCGGCGGGCTCTTGGAATAATACCTGGGGCTCTTTCCATTTCCCGGGTTGTGTCTCATCTCTGTGGTTTATTTTAAGACCCCTTGGATTCCTTTCAGACACGGAATTTGCCCTCTTCTGTATTCCCAAAGGTAGAAAGGGGGCATTTATTGATTGAATGACAAATGGGTATTCTTTCTTTTCTCTCTTTTGGGTTCCTAAAGGTTCGTGACAGAAGCCAGTTAACTGGAGGAACACACTCCCAGGGCGCCCCTGCTGTCAGCCAGCCAAACCCCCAGACACCAGCGGCCACACCCGGAACAGGAGGGACATGAGGCCTTCGGATTGGCTCCGGTCCAAAACACTGGGAAAGGAGACCTTAGCACAACAAGCACGTTGTTGATATGAAGACCTTTCCTTAAACCTTACTCCTCTGCCGCTTTACTCCATTACTGCTCTCCCGATAAACATACTCAGTGTGTCCATTCGGTCTTTATGAGAAAGTATTTTAAGAAGATGTTTCTTCTCACGCCCGAGTTTACTGTGCCTTGGGAAGGGCAAAGTCAGGGCCCGATAGACACAAGCCTCTAGTACTTTGACGACACCAAAGTTTACTTCTCCCAAATCGCAGGGCAGGGTTGCTCCATGCAGTCATTCGTGGCCAGCTCCGAGTGGCCTCGCCAGTGGTAACACGTGGCCTGAGTCTGCAAAGGAGAGTAGAGGATGGCTTCTTTCATGGGCCAGGGCTGCCAGTGGCATCCTCTGTCCCCAAACGGCCGGGCAGATCGTGGACGGGTGGGTGCAAGGGGACCGGGAGCTGCAGTCTGGCTGGGTGCCCTGGACGGAGAGACCTACTGTGAGCACCAGCACCCTCCAGCACCACGTTCTATCCTAGCAGTTGAAGGGGCTGGTGCCGAGGCTTCCTCTGGGTGACTCAGTCCACAGCTGCCAAGGATCAGTACGCATGGCAGAAACGAGAACGCCCAGCCCGCTCCTCCCAGCCTCCCCTCCTTCCTCCAGTGAGAAGCTGGGGGAGACAGCGTCTGAACAGGAAGCACCTGCAGTGATTTCTTCCGTGGCCATTTCTGAGGCTTCTCTGGTTGCCAGGTCCACGGCGCCTTCCCTGGCCCGCGCTTCCGGTCCTTGAGTGCACACGTTACCGCTCTTCCCAGGAGCCTCCATGGGAGATGGGTCTACAGAGCAGGTCTGAATGTGGGTGCCTGCAGCTAGGCTTTTGGAGCCTGTGGGACCGGTGCTCGGGTGCCCTGTTGGAACCGGTGGCTGGATTCCACCCATCTGACCAAATCTGCCCTGACTGTAAGCTGTTGGCAAGCAGGTGCCGCATGGCGGGCACGCTTGTCACGGTGCAGCACGTCCCCCAGCAAGCTAGCAGTTAATGGGTGAGGATGGCGTGGGCTCCCAGGGCAGCTCCCGGCGAGTCCATTACGGTGCTTTGCTCCGAGGCTGCTCCTTGGACATGTCAGGTCTCATCCATCTACTCCAACACTCTTCGGAAGGTTTCTGCGGCTGTGAAATTGTTCAATAGTCTCCTATTGTCCTTCTCACACCATTTGTGCCATGATTGTATCCGATGGATGATGCAACCCTCAAACCCCAAGGGGGTTAATTCTTAGCACAGTCCAGGGCTTTTGATGTGGGGCTCTGGGTCCTTTTCCAGCTTATCGGTTTTTGGCTATTTTATTAAAATGTACAGACACAATTCTAAGAAGGAAGTCTCAGTAAAACATGTTGTAAGTAGAGAACTGACAATATTTTTTGACCTTCAGGTGGTTCTCACAAAATACTGTAGGTTAGATTTTCCTTAAAAATTCTCATGGACTTAAAAGTTGATGAAGAGGGTGTTTCAGGAGAAGAGCTAAACCCAAAACTTGAAGAAGTGGAACGAAGACTGTGTGGAGAATGTCAGAGATGACAAGAACGCCGGGCCCCCAGCCAGCACTGGGAGAGCACGGAAGAGCTCCAATCTTCCCCCAGGGAGATTTTCTGTTCTCGGGAAACTTCATGAGATGCCTTGTGGAATCTGATAGGACGCGACAAGGTTCTCTCTGGCCGTCCTTCCAGAATTCCCTGGAGATAGTGTGCAGTTAATTACAAACCTGATTTTGAAAATTACACGATCTGGGCATCGCACACCCCCTTGGCCGGATGCTGACGCGGGCCGCATTCTTGGCTGCTAAGGACAGGTGTTCAAGTCACAACTAAATCGCATCTCCCTCCCTCCTGGTTGTAAAATCACACGGCCCCTGCCAAGCTACTCTTAAATATACCCTTCCTCTCAGCTCGTCCCAAATGAAGGACGCTTAATGAGTTGGTTTGCAGGGAGACGGGGTGAGTCACCAGCACCTGGGCGCAGAGGACGCTGCATCAGATAACCGCTCCTGGATGTTTTCAGGTGCCAGAAGACGCCAAGAGGGAAGAGTCCCCGCTCAGAAGAAACACAGAAGCAGATGGAGTTGTCACCCACGCACAAAGGGCAGATCCTCTCCTGGGGGAGCCTGATGTGAAATCAGATAACGCCTATCCTTGGGCGGGGGTGGCAGTGGGGGGCCGCATTTTCCTCAACCAGAGAGTCAAAACCAAGATGGCCCAGGAAGATATTGATTACTTCTGTATGCATAGAACCGGTCCGTGGCTCTTTCAAACCGTGAGCACCTGGCCTTGTTTAAAAACACCAGCCTGTCTGGACCGAGCCACTGGTTAGCTCATTCGTACGCCGGCTTCATGAAACGTGGAAGTGTCAGGAGGAAGACCGCAAACACGGGGCCACCAACGCGCCTGGAGGAGCATGATACTGAGCGGGGACATCTTCGAGACAGCTGTTCAGCATCAGATACGGAGTACACAGCGCGACCTGCCCGGGGCGGACTGTTTGCCATAAATACCGGACGGGACTATAAATGTATTTTCTCTTCCTTGTGATTTTCTGAGTAACATTTTTTCCCTAGCTTACTTTGTTGTAAGAACACAGTCTATGATACATACAGCACACCAAATATGGGATAATTGACTGTCCGTGTTATGGGAAGGCTTCCAGGCAACACATGGTTACGTTTGAGGGATTCAGAAGTTCCGTGTGGGCTTTAGACTGCGTGGGGGGTCAGTGCCCCTAACCCCCGCCTTATTCAGGGGTCAAATATAATGGTATTCTTAATATTTTGTAACTTCTATGGGACAAAAGGGGGTGCTTTGGACACAGTTGTTTTAAGGCTACTAAACCTCAGTGTCCCTACGTGACAGTCCCAACCCGTGCGGCAAGTAGCTGCGATCAAGGCAAGAGAAACGGGAGGACGGAGGGCGCGCGCGAGGGGGTAAAAGTGCAAAGATATTTGCTCTCCAGGTACTTTCTCCTCTCCGGTAATGAGAGTCAGTTCCTCTCTCTTTGGTCAGAAAGCCTAGAGGAAAGTTCTGTCCAGCCTCTTGGTGGGCACTCCTGGTCCACATACTTCAGTCAGCCCTCCTTCCCAGATGACCCCCAGCGTCATTACACTTCTCCCGTGGGGTCAGTGCTGTGCTCGGCCAAGGAGAAGACCCGAGCCCTGACCCGGGCTGTGAGGCCGTGTCACACAAGGGCCACAGAAAGGCCTTGTGCTTGGTTTAATGCTTTACCATGGCCGTCTTGAGATTTTTAATCAAATTTTTTTAAAGATTTCATTTATTTATTTGACAAAGAGATCGAGCGAGCACGAGCAGGGGGAGTGGGAGACAGACAAGCAGACTCCCCACGGAGCAGGGAGCCCGAGGCAGGGCTCGATCCCAGGACCCTGAGACCATGACCTGAGCCGAAGGCAGACGCTTAACGACTGAGTCACCCAGGCGCCCCAATTCTTAACCAACTTTGAACAAGGAGTCCCAAGTTTTCAGGTTTCACTGGGCCCTACAAATTCCATAGCTGGTCTTGTGTGAGGCTGGGTCTCACCCGGATCCTGGAAACAGCCACACACTGTTCGTTTCCAACACCGCAAAGGGCCCGCTCTGAGCTGGCACAACCACGGGAGCCCCTGCGGTTAGACCAAGATGGCGCCGTGCCCATGTGCACCGTCTAGTGACGTGGGCATGGCGCCGTGCCCATGTGCACCGTCTAGTGACGTGGGCAGAAGCCCAGCACGGGGACCCCGAGGACTCCAGCACTTTTTGGAGGATCCTGTATTACCTCACAGTCACCTGAACTCTCCCTTCGATTTTAATCATATCCACACACAGTATTTTGAGGTAAATATAAGGACTTCATGGGCAACAGTAACAGAGACCTCTTCAAAATGTCGCTCCCTTGAGATTTGGATCTCATGGATAACACAATTGTATTACGTGGTGTCTTCAGAGTCCCTCGGATGGCCAAACCTAATGACTTACCTACATACTTCATCAAATGGACATTTGCAGTTTGCCTTTGTTCTGATTTTTATAGGAAAAACAATCACAACTGTCTTTATTCAAGGAACGAGGGTCGTCTAGCTCATGGAACAGAAACATAAGGGATAAAACAAGCTTCACCTTTGATTTACCCAAAGGACTTTACGCTCAGTATGGCGACCAACTGCTCTTCCTCTGCTTTTTGGAAAGATCGGGAAGAAACAGTTCAAACTGCATATATGAAGAGGAGTTTCCTGCCAATGGGGCTGTAGAGCATTACAACGCCGTACCCGCGGGACGGTGTGGAATTTCCTCCTGCGAAGATCTGCCACGGTCCAGACAAGAGAGGATGGATGGTCCCCAAGCTGCATCTTCCAGATGTGCGTCGTGTGGGGTTAGAATCACCCTGGCTTGCCAATGACATCAGTGCTCATGGCACTGCATCCAGCAGCCAGGGGCCAGTGGGAAGAATGCTCAGAGGAGCTGAACTGGGAAACACTGCTCCGGAACCTTCGTTCCCATGCGGGGAGCCACATGCCCAGCACTGCCAAGGCCACTGGGGTCTCGTCCGCTCCGGTTTCAAGACTCCTGTCACTCAGCCTCCTCTGGCCTGTGGGACAGCAGACTGGCGACTCCTTCACTGTTCTTGGGGTCTGCCAGACCAGCGCAGGAAACAGGCATCCAGCGCAGGAATCCAGCACAAGCCACATGTGTACGAGTAAATTTTCCACGGCCACATTACAAAAAATAAAAAGAAACAGGTGAAAGTGATTTTAATAACATTTTATTTAACCCAGTATATCCGAGATACTATCATTTCAACATGCAATCAATGCTGAATGATTATTAATGAGGAGCCTTGCCTTCTTTGTTTGCGCTGAGTCTGATACCACGGAATTCATCTGTGGGGCGCATCCCAGTTCCCCGGTGTGACACTTGCAGTGTTTGGCAGCCGTGTGCGGCCAGTGGCCGCCATGCCAGACGGCCAACTCTACACAAAGTCGAAATGCCCTCATGTGATCTCATTTCTAGTATAAAAGTGATATTTGTATGATCTGGAAGAAAATCTCCCAATTAACGGATTTATTTCCTTCTGGGATTTTTTTCCTTTGACTTCACTGAATTTTTAAAGGTAAAAGGTATGTGTTGGGGGCGGGGGGAAGGGGGTTTAGCAACTCTTCTCATTTGGAGATTACCTGATGCAGTGAGAAGAACCTAGCCTGGGGCGAGGATGCTGGCGCAAGGGACACATCCAGGGGCGATGCTCCAGGGGAGGGAGGGAGGGAAGTGGGTTGGGGCAGCCGCATGGAGATCCACCCTGACCCCGGAGGAGGCTCAGCAGCCAGGAGGGCTGGTTACACAGATTGCTGGGCCCCACCCTAGAGTGTCCAATTGAGGGGGCGCTGAGAGTTTGCATCTCCAGGGAGTTTTTGGAAGGTGCATCAGTACTGATGCCATCGGCGGGGTTCGCGTTGAGAAATGGCTCCTGGCTCTCGTCTGGAGCATTAATAGCACCATGGAGCAGAGCCCACCCGGAGCCAAGCGGTCAGGTCTGCTCACCTGGCCAACCAGTCGCTGACTGTGAGTGGTGCTGCGTGGCTCCCCGGCAAGGCGGCTCCTGGTGGCTCAGAGGAATTGTAATTTCTGGTGACACGGACAGCGCACTGTCAGCACGGCACTCCCTGCCCGGGGCCAGGCGCAGCAGCCGGGAGAAGGGACCTGGACGGGGCACCAGCCATGCCACGGGTGGGGCCGTCAACGGGCTGCTCTGAGAGAGCTCAGGCACATGGGACTGAGATTTCACCTGCCTCTTCTTTGCTCCGGGATTCCTCACCACGGGTTGAGCTGCCCACACCCAACCAGGGAGAATAGTGCTGAAACAAAATGCTTCCAAATATCATTCTTTAACATGTGGAGATGGGAAGTGTGCCCACCACCCACACGAGTGTTCACAGGCTCCCTGGAGCCCTCCAGGGTCTCGGCAGGGAATCTGAGGGACCCTGGGATGCGGGGACAATGTTCAGGATGCTGGTCCCCACCCGGGCGAAGGGAAACCAGGGGCTCCAGGGCGTCTTGGGTATCGCTGAGGGAGGGAGGCACACAAGCGCCTGGTGCCCACGGCCATCCTGAGAAAGACCGGACTTCCCTTCAGGGACCCACCAGGGGCGTTCAGAGCTGCCATGTCGAGGACACCAGAATCAGGAGACTCAGCCAGGTTGTGATTCTCCAGGTAAGTCTCCACTGACTTCAGAGCAAAACCTGCCCGGCTCTGCCAAGAGCCGCCTGGTCTGCCCTCCTGCTGCAAGTTCTGGGCACACATTCTCATGTTCTGCCAGGATTATTTTAAGAGAAATTTAATAATAGGGTTCCAAATTAGATCACCTAAGACACAAGCGATAACAACTGGTAATCTTGTAAAATGAAGACGTAGACAATGCCTCCTTTCTGAGTTATGGGAAATCTCTTTAAAGGGAACCCTCAGCCCACTTTATCTTGGAGGATTTCTCAGGCTAAACTGAAGCCTATTATAAGAGGGTGAGGACAGCCGTGACACCTGACTAAACAGAAAATAGCCTCTGCAACAATTTTAAAGGAAAATGAAGTAAACTAACTTGACCTTTGCAAACAAAAGATGTTGTGGACAAGAAGGGGCACAGAGAGGGGTGGTAGGGAATGCGAGGGCCCAAGTGATGTTTCACTGGGTAACATGGCCTCGGGCAGTGTGGTACCAGGTGACGTGGTACCGGGTGATGCGGCCCCAGGTGATGTGGTACCAGGAAATGTGGCACCAGATAACATGGCCCCAGGTGATGTGCTATGTGCTACCAGGCAATGTGACACCAGATGATGTGGCCCCTGGCAATGTGGTACCAGGTGATGTGGTACCAAGTGATATAGTACCAGGTGACAGGGCTCCAGGTGACGTGGTGCTAGGTGACGTGGTATCAGCTGACGAGGCATCAGGCAGTGTTGCCTTAATTGTTGACTGCCTCCCTGAGCAGGTTGTCCCCTTACCTGGGATCAGACCAGGCCTGTGGTTTTCAAATGCCCCTCGAGCTTTTGTTTATATGGATTATATCTATCTCTTCTGCTATTGAAGTTAAAACTGAGAAAAAATTAAATATGCATGTTAGTCGTTAAAAAGTAACTATAGTAAATCTACACATCATAACTTAGGATCCCTGTTGCATCTTCTGTGTTTCTTTCTTTAACCACCTAAAAATATGTAAACCGTCCTTCATTCGAGAGTCACCGTGAACAAGACGACAGCCCAATCTGGTCCATAAGCTGTGTCCGAGCCATCAGGTTCCGTGGCTGCTGGCTCCATGGCTGCCTGGCACATGAAAGTTTTACATATAAAATACGCACTAGACTTCAAGGAATTAGTACGAAAGGGGGATGTGAAATACCTCGCAACATTGTTTATATTAAGTACATGTTGAAATGATAATATTTTGGATGTTCCAGGTTAAATAAAATACATATTAAAATCAATGTTCTCTATGTGTTTTTACTTTTTTCACTGTGAGTACTAGAAAATTGAAAATTCCCCATGTGGCTCACATTCTATTTCTATGAGGCAGGGCTGATCTGGAGTGCCTTCATATTGTACCAATTGTCCTGCATGTCCCTTAACAAAAAAATCTGCACTCTCAAGAATGCAACCCTAGAAACAAAAGTACAAAACACACTACCACACCACTTGGAAAATACTGGAAAAAAATAACGTCTATTCCTACACCCCAGTTACAAATGTACTTGCCAAGAACCAAAGTATTTCCCAAGTTTACAAGGCAAAATTCCTAAAAACCAAATATGTTTCATTTAAAAAAAAAAAAAAGAAAGAAAGGAAGGAGAGGAAAAGATACGGTTCTCCCAAAGCAAAGCCGTCGTCGGGGGCATGTTTCCGTGGCTGGCTGAGTGCCGCTCTGGGTCTGCATTGATTGAGGAGGATATGAAGTCGCTCGTAGCCGGCAGAGAAATGATTTTAATTCCACTGCATGTTTGAGCAAATTGCCAAAATGTAGTGTTGGTTTTCCTGTGTTACCAATTAGTAACCTGGCAGGATGACGGAGTTAGGCTCCGAGAACACCGTGGACAAGGGCTCTGCGTCTTCAGAGGGAGGAGCCTTTCAGGGAACTTGGTTGTAAAACCAACTTCCCTACTGCCATTTTCCGGGTGACTTCTGCGGTGCACCACCCCCGGGAAAGAGCCCTGCCTGAACGCGGCTTACGTTTAGTGCGGGCACAGACAGGTGACAGACACCTGGAAGGGCGGCCCGTCTTAGTGATCCGTGCCACAAAGAACTGGGAAGAAACGCAAGGAGCGCTGAGGGGGGTGCGCATGGGGGAGAGGGACAGTCTGAGCTGGGCTGGGTGACATGACGGAGCATACAGATGAGGGGGCACCTGTCCCTCATGGAGGGACGGTGTGGAATGGCCGGTGGGCAGAGGGTGGGATGGGGGCGGGGAGGCGGGAAGCCTGCAGCTGTCCTTCCTGGATGTGGATGGCCCTGACTCCCCCTGGTCTAACTCCACGCTTCCATGCAACACGTGGATTGGGTGTGCTGTGGGGATTGGATGGGCTGACGCGTGAGCTCTGAGCACCGGCCCGGCTGTGGCCACGCACCGAGGGCGGGAGGGCAGACGAGGTGTGGACACCCACCGAGCTGGCCCATAAAGCACCTGTGTGAGTCCTCTCCCCCGTCCGCATCTCTGGGCAGAGGGTCCAGGGAATGGACGGCCACAGATAGATGGAAAGCCGCTGTGGGGATGGCCGTGTGAAAGAGCTTTACCCAGCTATTTGATGAACCTCTGTGCCCGCACGCATGTCTGTTGTAGCAGCGTGCGTCACCATCCTAACAGAGTCTGCCACTTTCCAGCACGGAAGAGGGACACGTGTGGGGCTTGTGCAGCAGGGCAAGGCTGGAGAAGACTGTGGGAAAGGGGCCAGAGCGAGCCAGGAGGACCAAAGTGAGACCTGGGGCAAATGGGTGAGCTGACACGTGCTTCAAGCGGACAATGTTAGCTGCTGAGCTAAGACCAGACTGCAGGGTCAGGGTATCTGCGGCTTTCGGAGATGTTAAGTGAAGCTGTTTAACCTTCCTGGGCTCGGGTATGTAAATAAGGGAAATCAAGGCACAGACTTAACCAATAGGAATGTAATAGGAAACCAGTGTCCTCGATGGGCTCAGATCATAACTCTTTCGCCCCAAACTGCTGGTGAGGTTCTAGGATCCCCGTGACCATGACCCTGTGCTCCCTGAGATCCGGGGAAGTGTCTGCACCATGAATGTGAAGGAGGGTCTTGCTTCTTGCTCACCCAGAACCACGGATCGATGTGTCTGCCGGTGGCTCTGAACTCATCCTCTGCCAGGACCTCCTTCAAGGTCACGCTGTCCCCTTCTCATGACCTTCCAGAGGCTCTGCACCAAGTCTCCCCACTCAAGTCTCATGTCCCCAAACAAGGTGATGCCACAGTGCTCACACGTGGCCTTCCCACGCAGAAAGATCTCTAGAACCTGCACCACCTCTCCCATCTCCCGACTACTGCCACAGACCAGCCCACCTTGGGTCTGGACATGGGGAGGGCCAGCTGACGGGGGTGCCCACCAACAGGGAGGGCCTGCCCACGTTGGCCACCCCATTATCTTCTCCACCACCGACAGTTGTCTTAAAAAATGGTGTGGACCCCGCCACCATGCTCGTGGTAACCCCTCCACCAGAGGGAGCCAAGACAGTGTAGCCCGAAGGCCCTGGCGGTCCGGCTCCGTCTGACCAGCTCCCACAGCCGTACAGGCAGAGCCCTCTGGTCCACGCACTGTCCCTCGTGGCTCACCTTG
This sequence comes from Callorhinus ursinus, assembly GCF_003265705.2. Classification (NCBI taxonomy): domain Eukaryota; kingdom Metazoa; phylum Chordata; class Mammalia; order Carnivora; family Otariidae; genus Callorhinus; species Callorhinus ursinus. The sequence goes on from NW_027397065.1 coordinate 92,198,586, forward strand.
CGCTGCCCAGGCAGCCGGGCTCCTGCCGCCGTCCTGCCATCGCCACCATGCTTCCGCCACCCTGTGCTGGAGGCACCCCTCCCTCCGGATGTGAGCTGCAGGCTCTGGGGGCATCCGTCTGTCCCGGCACCGAGCACGGGGGCATCTGCCCGTCCCGGCACCGAATGCCGGGACATGGTGAAGAGACGGCAGGATCCATGGGCTCCACCAGGCCACCACTGTGCTGCTGAATCCAGGTTCTCGTTAAAGTTCAAACTCCACAAACAGGGATTTCTTCCTGCACCGTAAGGTGAACATTGTGAACCCGTGGGAGGGGCGTGAGGTGGGCGTGTGACCCTCCCCACAGCAGATGCGGAGGACGGGCTCCCCGACTCCCATCATTCGCGGTGCTGTGCCCCATGACATCCGGGGGATCGGTGAGTTAGAGACTGTGGATCCCTGACCCTGGGAGACAGGGGACGCGCTGAGAGCCTCCCATCCGGTCAATACAAACTTTGTTTTATGAATGTCTCCGTGTCACGACAGCCGGTTAATATATGATGTGGAATCACAGACGTGGACCTCAGGCCTGAATGAGGTGGTCCTAGCACACACGTGTTCCCCATGGGCCACCCCCAGTCCTCTTGTGCTCAGGAACACCAGACAGCATTTCTGCACATGTTCGGGGGACATTTTAAGCAGCAACATCAGCAATGAGAGAGAACAAAAATGTGGAAAACATGTTTCTAAGCAGACCACGAGAAGGACCCCGGTTATAGCAGGAGAACCAAGAGGAGAGGTGGGCATGTGCTGTCCAGAGACTCAAAATTTCCACAGCCCGCTCTTTGGGGGGTGTACGTCGGGTCTTTCAGGGAGCAGGTGAATAATGGGGCTCTCCTGTGTGTGAGCGTGTTGGGCTGTGGGAAGACATGGGCGGGAGACCATGGCCAGGCCCAATCCAGTTGGATACAGAAAGTGTGAGCTGCAGATACAGTGCTGTGTGAGTTCAGAGCCCAGAGGGAGGCCGGCAGACCCAAGAAGCCAGGAGAACATACATGGAGGAGACAAGATTTGTGTGGGTCTCAGAGGTGAGCAGATGATGGACGGACGATGATGAAAGAGATTGGCAGGAAGACGGGTCAGGTGGAGGGACCTGCTCACCGTTCGGGACGACTATGAGGTTCACTCAAAGGGCAGCAGGTGTTTGGTCCCATGCTAGAGTCACAGATGGTCAGGCATCATTTCAATCATCTAAGCCAGAAGGAGACCCAAATAAAGTAAGACGTAAAGAATATACTGTACAGAAATTATTTCTAACTTACAGTGCAACATTTCTTAACAACTAGGTCTGTCTCGATACGAAATGATTCCCAAGTGGGCTCTAAACACATTTCATAAATGAAGTATTTCCCTGTGAGCGTCCTGATACAGCACTTACTGAAAACGAGGGGGAGTTACACTATGTTCATGCCCCCCCCCAGCAAGCAGAGGATGGGGAGGCACCAGCCACTACCCCCCCGCCGAGGCCCAGACCCCTGCCCTGAGGGTGCCGAGCTCACACGACACCAGAATGGTGCTTGTCCGACGTTAGAAGGGCAAGGTTAGTGCAAGTACCGTAAACCCTATTTCTGCAGGGAACCTTTGATTTCTGGGCTGGGTGCATGCAGGGTCCACATGGCACGTGTCATCACCACGACCTGCAGGACCAGGTCGGTGCGTGCTGGCTGGTGGCGGGCTCCTTGGTGAGCTCCCCCCTGGACACCTCGCCTGCCCCATCGCAGACCGCACATGGCCGCTGACCCACAGGTGGTCGGCCCTGGAAATTCTGAGATGCATTACCATGAGAAATCCTAGAAAACACTCCTTTGAATCAGCTATGGTTTCAGACCCGCATTCCTTCCTTGAGGCAGTGAGGACATGAGTCTGTGGGAAAGCTGCTGCCTCTGGGCTCTGGGGAATGCAAGCCTGGCAAGACTGTTGGTTTTCAACCACAGGGGACGCCATCATGCAAGGAGGCCTCGGACCTGCCCAGACTGCCGTGCGGAAGACACAGGACTCCTCTGCGCATCCCCATCAACCCGTCGCTCCGCCCGTCCTGGGCTGCCAGGCACCATCGGGGGGTGGGTGGGAGAGGCTGGACACCACTCGTGGCTCCCGGCATTCAAAGGGAGGGCACGTGAGGGTGGAGGACACATGGAGTCTGGGCTGGGAACTTCGGCGATGAGGGACATCCAGGGAGTCGTCCAGCGGACAGGTGGGGCCCCGGACCTGGAGCTCCCCTCTGGACACAGATGTGGACGCCATTAGTGTCGATGAAAATCCACGAGGGTGGACGAGAAAGCCAGGCTAACGCCAGGATCCCAGGCACCGCAAACTCACAAGGCAGGTCGGTAAGGACAGAGGAGCTGTCCCTCCTGGCAGACGGTGTGCAGAGAGGCACCGGGTCGCTGCGGCTCAGAGCTGATGCCCGCAGGAGTTTGGGCAGGAAGAGCGGGAAGTGAGAACCAGAGCGAGCCAGAGGGCAGCCCGAGGGGGAGGCACGTGCCGCTCACGCAGCCGCACAGAGAGAGCTCCGCCCTCTTCAGGCAGAGTGGGCTTCCTTCTCCAAATGCCATTGTTGCTTTTCCTGAGAATAACAGCCCTTGGGACAACTGTTCTGGCCCCAAACTCTCCCTCCACCTGTTCCGCGTCCCCCAGGCTGGCCAGCTCGTCTACACTCCTGGAAGCCACTGGGCTGGGCCCCGTCCTTCCTCCCTCTACCTGGGTCCCCGAGGCTCTCTGGGAACTCAGGGCTGAACAGTCTTATCTTCACACCCGAGCCTGAGAAGGGACGGGCTCCCCAGCTCCCAGAGCTTGTTGGTCACGGGATGGGTGGTTACAGTGAGTGTGACCCGGAGCCACGGAAACCGCACAGCACAGCTTCCAGTCTCCCAACATCCCGGTGAGTCTGTTTTAACAACGCCCTGTCCCACAGGTAAACGCACCTTGAACTTATTCGAGGGACACGCGCTCAGTTTTTTTTTTGTACCAAGGAGAATGGTAACACTCTCCCATTAGGGAATTATGCCCGATGAGCCGATGCTGATAGGGGTGTTGCAACAATGTTTATGAAGGCGCAGTAAAGGTTCTGTGTTAATATAAAATGACCCGTTGCCGATCCTGACATCCAGAGTCAGAAGCTGCACATGAGAAATAAAGAAATTCCTTTAAAACAATAACTCCTGGCCCTACACTGAGCCACGAGGTCCCTCAGACTCTTTAAGCATCTTATTAATAATCATATTCTGCGTTTCTTTTATAGTAAGTGATTAATAATCGTAAAGTGACCTGTGGTAGCATAATTAAATCGAACAGCGTGCTGGGACTATTATATTAACAGAGCTCTGATTTACTGAGGGAAATGCAGGTGGAGTTCTGGGGACACTCTAGCGCTCAGAAGACCAGTTCCCTTTGTGGCACAGACCCCAGGAGGACCCATCCATGATCGGAACAGACCCTGGAGAAAGGGACCACGTGACATGGGGGGAACTATTCCCCAAAACTTAACCAAGTGAAATGTTTCACAAGAATTGGAGTTTCCCATTCAAAGCAGTGACAAAAGCATTTCCCCGGGGACAGCTGGAAAGCCACGAGGCCAACTGAGAAACATTTGGGGTCCCGATTAGAGAGAGGTTTAGGGTTTGCAAATTACAAGGTGATGACCCAGGTCAAATCTTGTACCAAAAAAAAATACCATCACAGCAGAAACTGCTCTTAAGTACTGACACTTGAAACCTGAAATTTCCCAGAAATATTAGAACTATATTATAAGAAAAAAAAAGTGATCTCTGGACACAGGCATTTCTAGCCACTGTTCCTGTGGCTCAGGAGAGAAGGCGCTCTGCAAAGCCTGCCCTCGTCGGAGGGCTCCCCCCACCCCGAGCTATTGTGAGGGCAGAGAGAGTCCCCTTTAAGGAAAAGTGTGCAGGAATGCCTTTCTCTAGGATCCTGATAATCGCCGGATGCTTAAAAAGAAATCACGTCCAATCCCAAGGTGATGGTGGGGGACGGGGACATTGGCCACTGGGGAAGGGGCGTGGGGCTGATTAGACCCCCCCCATTTGTTCTCCGTGAGGGCGTCCGGGTGCGGTCCACTGGCGCTGGCGAGGGAGGGGAGGGGTGTAGGGCGAGGGGAAGGCAGGTGGGGCGGGGGGCTGCTAGGCCCTGCGCTGGGAAGCAGGGAGCAGTTGGAGCTGGTGATGACAGACGGGAGGCAGGAGCGCCCAGACCTGCGACCGCGGCCCCCGCCTCGGGCGGCAGCCAGGTGCTGGTGGTGCAGGAAGGCAGGGCGTGCAAAGACAGCCTCCAGAGACGGCCTCTGGAAAATCCCCAGGAACACTGCGCGCAGTCGGCGGGGCTTGTTTTGCTGAGCGTGAACAAAAGGCCCGGGACCTGCCAGCCTCCCGTCAGAACTGCCGCAAGCGGGCTCTGCAGAGACGGAGCTCCGCCTCAGCCTCCGGCCCGACTTGAAAGAGACCCATAAGGACCCGGCCCATCACACGCGAATCCTGCAGAAGGCTTGCCTGACAGGAGGGCACACGGTGCTCGAAGAGGCTGGCTTTCCAAAGAATCCCCGAGTCATCCCTGTGGTTCCCCGTCCTCACGCCTTAAATGCCGCATTGTGGACGGCGCAGGCAGCGTGCGTGGACTCGTCCTCAGACGCGGTTCGTACTGTACCAAAGCGAACCCTGTTAGCCGTCCCCGTCCGAGTGTGCAGGGACACTCCCCGGGGCTCGGGGCCTGCTGTGTGCGGGAAGCCCGCTCTGTTCGCAGGGAGGTCTCTCGCGGGTCGTGCTCGGTGGAGACTGCTGATCCCAACCTGGTGGCTGGGAAAATGAAGAGTCAGCCCCGCGGCCAGTGGTGCGGGGGCTTAGGAATGAAGCCCATTGATATGCCCAGAGAGGCACCCCGGCCCCGACATGGCCTCAGTGTGGGGTCTGAGCCCTAGAACCAGAAGGGGCCTCGCTGAGCTGGAGACACATTGTCGGCATTGGCTCTGCTCCCCAGCTGTCCTGGTTGGGGCTCGACTGGTGGGAGATGCATATTCAGTTTGGGCAGGATCTATTGCAGGGCACTGGCTAACGAGACTGGGGTCTGGTTGGGCATGTGTGACATCCCTGGGCAGCCTGTCAGGAAGGACGCACGCCAACGATGCCCTTCGCAGGCAGGATTTCTGCTTCCGTGCAGCCTCAGCTCTGTCCTGAAGGCCCTTCAACTGATTTGATCAAGCCCACCCAGATTATCCCAGATAATCTCCTTCATTCAGTCACTTAACTGTGGAGTTTAGTGCCCTCTACCCAGTGTCTTGGCTGCAAGACCTGGATGAGTGTTTGAGTCAACTACTAGGACGTGGCCTCTGGGCCGACACAGAGCTCTGACCGCTGCTCCATCCCACTGTCGGGATCTGCGCATGAACAGCAGGAAACTCTGGATGAGGAAAGCACACCACCCCCTTCGTCAAACTAGCGACACAGCCAATACTCCGTCCGCTGCCTTCGCCTCAGGCTCAGGGTCCACATGGGCTCTACCTGCCAACACCTGGGACAGGTAAGTGCAGGTGGCAGTGAGACAAGCCTGGTGATGCTGTTGAGACCATGCAGTGCGGAGCCACAAGACGGCAGCCACGTTGCTGTGGGCAAGTGAGGGCTTCTTCTTGCCCAGCGTCCACGCATCCTACGGACCAAGAAGGACACAATGACCGTGTGTGTTTGGTTCATTGACAACCAAATACAGACGCCGAGCTCTTGTCATGAGGTGGCAGCTCTCCCGTCTTTCCCACGCACACGGCGGACCCTGCTTCCCCAACGTTCGGCACTGAGCTCCCAAGGAAGTCCGCAGACCCCGGATGTGGTTTCTCCAGTGCGGCAAGGACAGCAAGCCCGGGGGGCCTGTGGCCACCCTCCAACTGGCAACCCATTTGTTTCAGAAGCTGCCAGATTCCCTCTCCAGGCTGCGTGTCTTCTCTCTCTCCGTTTCCACCCCGGGTCTGCGAGGAGGCGGGTGTGGACAAGGGTCACGCGTCCCCGCGAGGCGGTTCCGGGCTTCCGTGGGAGGGAGTGACAGATGACTTCCGCACTCTTTAAGGCCCACTTTTAGCCGCATCCGTGCATAGCGACCTGGGGCTGCACAATCGTGGGCCCCTCGAGGACGTACACTTGCTCATCTGAACATAGGAATGATAACCCAACATGCACCCTCCCTGTAACGAGCGGATGAGACGGTGTCACCGCATGCCCCTGGAGCAGCTACCGCGTGGCACACACTCAGTGGCATTGAAGGAGTCGGGAGGAGAGTGCGTGTCCACCCTTTACCACCTGGCCTCCGTGGAGACTCAACACAGTGGGCCCTGCCCAGCACTTTACATGTCATCGTGTTTAACTCTCTGATGCAAAAATAACACTTGCCCTGATTTCCAGCGCATTCAAGCTGCAGCTGTGGGAGCTCCCCACGCACACAGGGGCTTCGGCTCCCGGCACAGAGCCTGCCGGCCCTCCCCTGAGCCAGTGCGAGCAGGACACCCTCCCCGCCTGCAGGGCAGCCCTTCGTCCTTGCCACGCCCTTGCATTCCCACAGGGCTTCCTCCCACCGAAGCAGCGCCTCTAAGAGAAAGCTCGTTTGTGACTGTTAACGCACATTCTGTTTCCCCTCCAGACGGTGATGCACACGGGGCAGGAATGCGTCCACTGTGCACACGGGGCAGAGCAGGCCTGCAGGCCAGACCCACTGCAGGGGAAATGCCCGGGTGCACACGGTGCGAGCTGCTCTTGAAGAGCCTCTTCTGCTCTCAACACACAGCTGTGCGGGGGTCTGTCTCCCACGACGCCATTGCGCAGCCACGCCTGACCACGAGGAACACTGCAGGACAGGGACACAAGGACAGGGCCCAAATCAGTGACAAGTACACACGGGGCCGGGGGACAGGGGCCAGCCCTCAGGTCCCGGGGGCGGCAGGAGTCGAGCGACCGAGTCGCCTGCACACGGCCAGGGCCTGACTCCTCGGGGGGCCAGGAAGCTCCCCCCCACCTCTGGAAGTACCGAGAGTGCCTGCCCGCATTCAGGGCTGTAGGTGGGAACAGCACCTCTGCCACAGCCGAATCCTAAACCTGGCCACACGGGGGACAGGGCCTGAACTGACACCACCTGCCTCATGTACAATCTTTCGTGAGAAATGAGACTAAAAAGTGATCTTAAGTCGGTAAAACTGCAAACACCCTGTCAGACCGCATGCTGAAGTGTGGGAGAGTAAGAGTCCCAAGCCCAGAGCCCCACAGAAACCCAACCCCCTCCAAGGGGAGCTCCAGGCCAGCGCAACCGCGGGGGAGAGCAGGATGCAGTCAGCAGCGCAAGAGCCGAACCAAACAGGCAGTAAAATGAAATGGAAGTCCGTGCCTTGCAGCCAGGCGTCGGCTTCTTGGGACGCAAGCAGGGGCAGCTCTGAAGCAAGCACGGTAAATAGGACGGGGCTGAAATGGAAAACTTGTGTTTATCCACACGCAGACGAAGAACACGGGTAGCTCCACGCACCTGAGAAGCAGGAATCTGAGGAGGGACGAGTTTTCAGGATGCACGGGGAATCACAAAATCACAACGGCACAAAGACAGCCTGACCCAAACACGACTGAAGGTGCGCTTCACAAAGGAGGACACGCCAAAGGCCCATAAGCACGTAGAACATGTTCAGCATCATTAGTCATCAGCAAAATGCAAATTAACCCACCGCACAATCTTAGTGTTGCCGTAGAAGTGGGAAATAATGCCAGCATTTCGGACCAGAGTGTCCAGAAGCCTTTGAAAATGAGACACCCACGCACCACCTCCCCCAGCAAGCCCCCTCCCCGCTACTCGTCTGAAAGAAGTGCACCCGGGGCGTCCGCGGGATGTCTTGTGCGCAAACGCTCGTGGCATTTAATTCACCAAAGCCGAGGTCTGGCCACGGCCGGGAACCCATCACTGGCAGAGCAGAGACACAAACTGGCGGGCTCCCGGGAGATGACGGGGACGCAGACCAGCCTCTGAGAGAAGTCCCGCCCCGCGGCCCTGCGCCGGGATTCCACTGCTCCTGGTGTTCTAGATGAGGCAACACGACTCGCGCTGGAAAAAATAGTGCACATGGAAAACACAGAGGCCGCCTGTGGTGCTCAGGGGACTCAGCGGCCAGTGGGGTGGGGGGAATGCTCGGCGGCTGCAGAGGAGGGGGAGATGCTTGGACTTCCCAGAGGTTTGGGTTTCCCGGGCATTCGCTTTTGTCAGAACTCGGGGTGGTTCGTTGAGATTTCAACGTTTTATTTATATTTATAAATATTTATAATACATATTTCCACATTAAAAAAAAAGCTATAACTAACACCGAGCTCAAGGCAATACAGCTGCCAACCCCCGGGGAGGAAGTGTCCTCGAGGCTCTACTCACACAGACGTGCGTCAGAAACAAGCCAAACGCGAGACTGTGTCCTGCAGCTGGTGCAGGACAGGCAGGGAGGGGCCCAAAGAAGTGGACCTGCACAGGTTTAGTATGAAACTATAAAATCCTTTTAATGTTGCCACGTATTTTTAGCTTCATAAAAATGCTGATAACATTAATGTGAAAAAAATTAATTACCTGGTGGAATTCGGGCAGAACATATCAGCCAACAAAACACAGGGGAGCAGGTAGGTCTCTGTTTGAACAGAATATATCATGGTCCGACACACAGGAAGCCCACAGGGTTTTTAGGAACAGGCATCATCTAGGACAGGAGGCTGAGACAGCACGAACAGGTCTCTGATGCCCCCCAACCTTCCACACGCATGTGAAGCTCGCAGGGAAGCTTCTGATCTGGGAACATTTGCTGTGTCTCATGAACAGAGCAGAGCCAGGAGCCCCGGGAGCAGGGGCCCCCGACAGAGTAACCGACAGCATGTGCCTCACTGGACAGCACGGCTGCAGGGGGCCAGCGATTGCGGCTGCCATCCCTCATCCCCCTGTGAGCAGGCACGTCCTCTGTAGTTCTGTGTGTCTGGTCGCCTCACTGGTGAGGCCAGCAGGACTCGAGCCGCGTCCAGGATCCGGGAGCAGCGGCCTTGCACAAAGACGGAGGCTTTAGTTTGCTCGCCACTCCTCTAAACCCTGAATTTTCACAAACCTTGGCATTTCCAGAGCCTACTTTTATTCTCATTTGCCTTGTATGCAAATACCCTTTTCCTGGTCAGAAAATGAGCAGTGGTGGGAGGAGGGCCGGGAGGCCACTCTCGGACTCAGGGCTGCCTGCGTCCACTCCTCCCGGAAGAGCTGCTTCTGAATGGGGATCAGGACTCCTTGTGCCAACAGCAGTGACACCAGCAGGGGTGTGAGCTCGCTGTCCTTAAACACAGAGCAGTAACACCTGCACGGCGTCCGTGTACTCACCCTCCCCAGCCCAGCAAGCTCCGCGTCCAGTGATGCCCAGAACCGAGGAGCCAGAGCTGTTTCTCACCAGTGTCTGAACACCCTCCTGCCAACTGTCTGAAGTCTTGTAACAAAGGGGGTCTCCAGTACCTCAAAAGCTGGGGACATGGATGTTGGGATGTTCTTGGCCAAGCTCAGAGTCCCACCTGATAAAGATCCCACGTCCTCACCTCCGGTTGGCTCTGGAACCCACCGGAACAGCAGAAAAATCTTGTTTCTCACCTGCAACGCCTGCCACCGTCCAGCCAGCAAGCTCTCCGTCAAACAGGCCTGCGACGTGTCCCGGGGCTGGTGTGCTCTGGGGACATGCACGTTCTCATGACAACACCTGCAAACACACGGAGAGGCACCTCCTCGAACATCAGCTGACAGAAAATCGCATGTACATTCTGCCCCCTCTAAAAATTGGCATTCTGCTCAGTAAATCATCATTTAATAAATCAGAAAAGCATGCCGTATCAAAGATAGATTTATTTATTGAATGACACAAAGATTTTGGAATAAAGCAACAATATTTCCCATGTGGCTTATGCTATAAACATGGAACCCACAACACTACGATTACTTAGAAAATAATACTGTGGATTTTGAATTTCTTTGACTTTTACTTGCAGGACTTGAAAATTTGAAAAATACCTTCAGCCTTAGTTCATCTGAACCGCTGAAGTTCTAAAATCCCAGTTGACTAGAGCTGCATTCTCAGTAAACAACAGTTCTGAGAAATTGAAAGATATATTTTCTGTGAGGCTCATGTATTCATTTCACTGTACAACACAACCCAGGAGATTTGAGGCATTTAAAAGAAATTTTCCTGTTTTCTCTCCTTGCCATTGATTTCTCACAGCGCAGAAACTCCGGTGTCCCTTCCGACTGCGGACACCTCGCGGGCAGGCAGCCTCGGGGCCTCTGGGCCCTCCTGGGGCTGCACCCTGCGGGGCCAGTTGGTGGGGGAGTGGCGCCCGTCCACCCCACAGGGCCGGCCCACAGCAGGAACGGGAACCCCAACAGGTGGGCGTCACTTCTGCTGTCCCCACGGCTGGTCCCCTGTGTCCACCCTCGAGGCCTCTGGACGGGAGAGACCGACGCGGGCTTCCTGGCAAACCATCAGGAAGCCCAGTGTTGCCGTGGAGACTGCAGCTCCCGTGTCACAGGCAGCGTCCCTGCAACGGCACAGGCCCTTGGCGGGTGGCAGACGCTGATTGCAGCCCAGGGCCCTCAGCCTGACCCCGAACTTCCACCCCCTGAACCCAGTGCTGCCGGACAGCAGTGGGACTGCCTCCGAGCCGGCGGGGCCCGAGGCCAGGCAGGAGGGCAAAGACAGCAAACACAACAGAAGAAAGCACCCTCCCCTCAAAGGGAGCACGGTGCGCGCGTGCGCGCGAGGAAAGTCCCCGAGGTGGAGAGGACGCCGCGCGTGAAGGGAGGCAGGAGAGGTCTCAGATCCTACAACCAGGAGACGCATCCTGTGAGGAGGGCGGAGAGCCTGAGGCACACACACAAAGCCACTTACAGTGGCACCTGAGGGCAGCAAGGCCCTGTCCCACGGAAGCTGAGCATCCCCAGCCGGGATGGCATGGGTGAGCGGTGTTGTCCTTCAGGGGCAGGGAGCTTGGCCCATCTGAGGGGTGCTCGGCAAGTGTCTGGGTCGAGCCGAGTGGCTTTGGCGGGTCTGCTGGTCCGCGTCGCCCTGAGGGTCAGTGCCCACGTGTCTGTAGCCTGCTCACTACCCGTCTCATCGCGCCCCGGGGAAGCTGCGTGTCATGCCCTGCGCGTACGAACCGGCCCTGCTAGGGGGTTGGGCCTGGCAGGGACGTACCCTGAGACACCAGCCCCTGGGAAAGGCTCGGCGCCCCTGCCGGTGGACAGGCTGTGCTGGGTGCGGTTTGAAATTCCACGGGGAGACATCGGCAGTGCTCCCATAGAGAGTCCTGGTTTTGTGGCCTCTGCCTGTGGGGTCTGGGGACCTGGATTTGAGAACGACTCCCAGGTCCAGGGCCAAGGTTTCGGGAAGGACAGGAGAGGAACCCCCTTGCCTAGCGGCATTCTGTGGACACGACCCCTGGTTTCTTGGCAAGGATGCTCGTCCCACCTGGAACTCTGCGGGAATCCCAGGGCCGGCTGAACCTGGGAAGCTCTCTATTTTCTGAAAGGTGGCACCTCTCAGGGCAGACAGAAGGGGGGCTCAACCTTCTGGAAGTTCCCACCGCCTGATGGTGTGACCCATTCCCCTCTGAGGCCTCTGGAAGGGCTCAGTAAACACCTGCCACCATAATTGCATGGCACCAGTGGGACCTCTTGCAAGGTAGCATCCTCGTTCCCAGCCAGGCCACATGGGAAGCCACGTGGGGCTCTAGAGCCCGTCTGCACAGGAAGCTCCTTCGGAAGCAACCTCACCGTCAGACGCCGCATGGCACAGAGCTTCAGGTCTTCCCTCACGGAGCACAGTGGGTGGAGAGGTGACGGACAGCCTCGCTCATCTCATGGAGAGCATGTCCGCAGACGCGGGGCGCTGTCCCAGGCGGCTGTGTGCTTGAGGGACTCTGTCCGGGCTGCAAGGAGGACCCGTGTCTCTCCTTCTCGTTCTAACTATCCAGCACTCCTGACCGCGGGAGTCTTTGTAAATTCCCGGGCGGGACATCTTTTGTTGAACGGGCTTACACTGCAACTTGGTCCTTGGACGGTTTCCCCAGCTCCAGAGCCTGATGCCACGATGCTTGCTCTTCAATTATTTATAAACCTCGGCGGGAAAGTGAAAGCAGCACAGCCCACTTGGAAGGGAGCATCTCTCCCCCACGCTGTGGCGTCACAGAGCCTCGCACCCGCCAAGCACCGAGCATGTCACACTCACACTGAAAAGGAAGTGACGGCATTACACTGAACCCACTAGTAATGATACAAAGTTGGAAAACACTCTACGTTTAAACTATTTGTTTATTATTCTGTACTTTTCAGTCACAAATTTCAAAATGGTTGATAAACCATAAAGCAAAATGTAAGGATCTGGCGTTATGTTTTTATGAAGATGAAAGAAGTTTGGCTCTTTCGAAGGTGCTTACACGGCCTCTGGCACTCACTCCTGTGCTCTTTACCTGCAGGTGTGTTATGATTCTGCAGGGAAGAGCCCCAGCCGTCAACATTTGGCTAAATACTTGCCCGCACTGACCCAAACATCCCTCTAGGTGGAAGGCATATGACTCGGAAAAAAAGAAAAAAAAAAAACTCAAATACTGGGAATTACAACCTTTTATATTAGCTGAGTTTATGCTGGGGGACATTAATGCCATTAAAAGCCATGGTAAGGGGCTTTGGATGAGCTGAAACGCACCGCTGTTTCCGCAAGCTGCTGGGGCGCAGGCTTTAGAAGCCAGGCACGCGGTCCTTCCCTCGCTGCTCAAAGGACTTGGAAAGCAGGAAACTACTCCATTAAACCCTCAAGCCTGTGGGGTCTCACCAAGCCTGGTCTCCGCTGACAGTGTCCCCACCTGCAGCGCAGGCACCCGAGGCTTCGGGGGGGTGGAGGCCACGCTGAGCACCTGTGAGGAGAAGACAGGGTGGAGAGACTCGGAAAGAAAGGGATGGCCGGAGCGTGTTGTTAACTCAGCCTGAGACCCAGGGGTTCAGTACAGGTCTGCCCTACGCTTGCTCTTGCTTCCCCAAAAGTCTGGGCGCACCATTCCGTCTACCCCGCATCTGCCACCTTTGCCTTGAAGTGTGGACAGATCCAGGTTGGGCGGAGATGGGTTGGAGACGCGGCCTCCTTCCACCGGACCTCTGCCTCCCCTGCGTGAGCAACGGCTCTCCACGGGGATTCTGGAAGAGTCACTGTCTTCGAGGACAGGATCCCTGCTCAGAAAAGTCTTGGGAGGGAAGGAGGAAAACTGAGATGCTTAGTAAATCATCAGGTTTAAAGAACAATTCAACGTGAATGCATTTTTTGTTCAGATAACTTGGAGGTAAAGGTGGAGAAGACACACACATCGAACTACACCACCAGGCACCGGCGTTTGAAGTGATTTCACTATTATTTGCTTCTCCATACACTTGATGTTTCTTTTGCAAAGACAAGAAAGCCATTAAGAACTTTTTGGGCAAATAGTCTACTACCACATTCAGGCTGGAAATCAGTGCAGATCTCCTCGTCTTACGATTGGTGTTTTAGAAAGTGTAGCTCTTGAGTTTTTAGTGTAAAGGCCCCAAAACATGTCACTTGTCCATCTCCAGTATGTGCCTAAGGGAGGGAGCATCTCCCAAACCTTCATAGCCACTGTTGGCTTCCTCAACAAGCTGGCTGTTCTGGATGGCCCGGCTATGCCACGGCGGCAGGGGCCCCGCGATTGGACCTGCAGGTGTCCTCAGTGAGGCAGAGGCCACGGTGGCCCATGCCCCACCTGTTCTTCACGCAGTCCTCGGCGCCCCCAGGTGTGAAAGACCATGCACCAGACACCTGTTAAAAACAAGACGTTACCCAAGATGATTGCAACAGGGAGAGCCAAGACCTAAGGCTAGACACACGGGGCAGGTGGGGACATCCAGGGGCCGACAGTCCCTGACAGTGGCATGTCGGGTGTCAGGAGGAGGGGAAGCCTGGGTGATGACCGGGCGGAGGGACGTCCACAACCAGCTTAGCAGGACTCCTTCTGCACGCGGGCTGGTGGTCTGAGCACAGGCCCGAGCATCCGAGGGAGGTTTTGAGGAGCCAGACCCTTGACGGGGTGCACGCTGTGCCCATATGCATTCTGCCAGGACCCACACTGGCACCGTTTTGCATTCCGTCCACGTTACCCGGATGGCCCGTCTGTCTGGTCACATGAAACCTACTGCTGTTTTTGGAGAGCTTAGTGGAGATTCTTGCCGTAATAATCTGCATTTCACATTCTAAATCTCCTCCATCATTTCTAGCTGAATCAGCATCTGGGCAGTTTGATGGTGCGGTGGGCTAGCGCTCCCCAGGCTGCTCTGCTCTCCAGAGTCCCAGAGGCAGAATCGGACTTGGGTTGTGCACAAGCTCCGTTACCAACAACTTGTCGGGATGCGTTCTGGCGAAGGAGGGAAGACACGGCCAGACGGCAAGGCCATGATTGCCCGTCTCCGTGTTCAGCTCACTCAAAAAATTCCAGCCAAATTTCCAACGTTCTCACTAAAGAACAATGGCAAAAATGTTAGAACATGGTCACAAGAACATCAACCAGAGTGGCTACCCTTACGCTTCTTATTCGTTAACTGAAACTGTTCATGAATTTATCCAGTCGATCAGAAATATCTTTCTCATGCCTACCACGTGCCAGGCACCAAGCAGGGGCATGGGCAGAGGGTCAATGGGGTGGACAGGGTCCTGCCCTGTGGCACCGCAGTGTGATGGGCACCAGGACTACGGGCGCAAAGCTCGGTGCCATAGAGCAGGTGCCACACTGGCTCGGGTCTCTTGATTTTTAGCACAGGGACAACGTCATCTAGTAACGAGGAGGAGTAAAGAAGAGGTAGAAGTAAATCGAAGTAGTACAGCTCTTCTATTTCCACACACGCTTGGCTCAGGTGGCTTCCCTCACTCACACTGGAAAACACCTCCATGTCAGCAAACACGCGGAAAGGAAATGCTCCAGAGAGTGGAAATGAACCAGAAACCTCGCCCTAAATTCCCAGCCAAAAGAAAACCTTCAAACTCACTTAAGTTTATCACAACGCAGATCTAATTCAGTCTACATCTCCGCACAGGCCAACGGGAAACAGTCCCACTGTGGCCTCTGCAGACAGGAGGCAGGAAGGCCCAGCAGAAGGGCAGGGGGGCATTTCTCGGAGGCCCTGGCAGCAGGCCTGGGACCTGCACCCTGAGGGATCAAGTCCGGCACAAGCAGCAGACCCCACCTCGGGAGCCCCTGTTCCGCCGAGTGGAAGGAGAAGGTGCATTCTGATGCTTGGATGGTCAAGCCACCTCCTTGCCGTCTGCTGAACTCCCACGGGCTCCAGAGAGGAAATCTGCAAGTGCAGTGGCTAGAAACCAGAGGCCACATAATTGCTCCAGGTCTGCTGAGAGTCCACTGACTGCTTCCAGAACAGGAAGAGTGTCCCCAAGTAGCAGTGGCCGGTCCTCCGAGGGCCACGGCCCGGTGCCCGCTCCGACAGAAGTAACACGATTTTATCACCTTGAGTTTCCGATCCAAGTGCGCTAATGGAAGACTATGTGGAACCCAAGTCCCTCTAGGTGGGGAACTTCTGGCTGCTTTTGTCTGCACTTCTCGGGAAAAGGTCTTTCTTTGGATACAACTTTAGTCTTTTCTTTAAAAAAAAAAAAATAAGCATACTTTCCAGCTGATTCTTGCTTCGTTTTCAAGACAGCATGTGTTGCTACCTGCACTGGCCTCTCACCCGAGCTGGGATAACCTGGTTCAGTTACAGCGACCCACCAAACTCCCATAAAATAAATACCCCAGAATGCTAGCAGACAATCAAAGAGGCTCTGAAGGCCCTTCTGTAAGGATTTATCTTTTTTTTTTTTCTTAAACTACATTTTGGAAGCATGTCCTCCTCTCTGTACCAGAAGAGAAGGAGAACTATATTATTTTTTTAAAGATTTTATTTATTTATTTGACAGAGAGAGAGAGAAAGAGAGAGCACGAGCAGGGGGAGTGGGCAGAGGGAGAAGCAGGCTCCCAGCTGAGCAGGGAGCCCGATGCGGGGCTCGATCCCAGGACCCCGGGAGCATGACCTGAGCTGGAGGCAGATGCTTAACGAATGGAGCCACACAGGTGTCCCAGGATTCCTTTTTTCTTTATGAATTTTGAAGTTTCTTAAGGTGATACACACACAAATTTTTGAACCCAGAAGGATGTACGAGTCAATAAAAATACACATCAACACAGACTCCAGTGCCCCCTCAGTCATAATAGACAAAAATAGCAAACAAAGCATATGTCCATCTACCAGTGAATTTGTACACAAAATGTAGCATAGCCACCCATAGAATCTTGCTCGCAATAAAAAGGAACAAACCACTGATTCATGCTCCACAGGGACAAACCTCAAAAATATGCTAAAAAAAATTAAAGCATTGTTCTGAAAATGCCAGCCCTATAAGAGCATATAATGAATTATTCCATTTATGTAAAATTTCTAGGAAAGGACAAAAATAGCTACAAGCAGAAAACCACAGAAGCAGACCAGCAGTTGCCTAGCACTGGGGCTAGAGTTGGGGTTGGGGGGCTATTACATTACTTGATGGGTTTGGATTACATTATTACTAGGTATTTGACAGAGGATGAGAATGTGTGGAAAATATAGTACTAGTATCACAGAAATTCATGCCATGAAAACAATCATGCAAATATTAACTCCAGGAAAAATGTAAAGTAACACAGCAAAGGAAAGATAATCACAGGGCATGACCTGACTTAGCAGTAAATAAAAATGATTTATCCAAAACTAGTGGTAAAAGGGTGTTAGGAAGAGAGGGGGAGTCATGCTGGAAAAGACATATAGGACAGGACAAAACTCCACACCAGTAGGGTAACTACATTATTTATAAATATAGAGACAAGTAGTTGAATAGAGGTCATAGAAATGAAAAATGCTCTGAGGAGCAAGACTAAAGGATGGTGGGGCTGCTCGGCATTTTCTTATAAACCTTTCACTCTTATTTTATTTTAAACAATGTTCATATTATCTTTTGAAATAATAGAACCATTCTGAAAAGCAAGGGCACTGAACAAAATAAATCATTACAATCTACTCTCTCCACCATTTTGAAAGTATATTTTAGTGCCAAAAAAAGTTGGAAGAACAAAAATTAAATTAATTCAAAGGAAGGGGTGCCTGGGTGGCTCAGTCACTTAGGCAGCCTACTCTTGACTTCAGCTCAGGTCATGATCTCAGGGTCCTGGGATTGAGCCCTGCACTGGGCTCCTTGCTCAGCAGGGAGTTTGCTTGAGGATTCTCTTTGTTCCTCTCCCTCCGCCCCTCCCTCTACTCACACCTGCCCTCTCTCTCTCTCTCTCTCTCAGATAAATACATTTTTTAAAAATTAGCTCAAAGAAATACTCATTTTTTTAACTATATCATTTTGTTACAGATGAATGAAAATTTCCTCATGGTCTAGTGGTCATCTGGGATCAGCACCATCACCAAAGAAAGTGGACCATCAGATGGAAAAGGTCATTGTTGGGTTAGGCTTTCAGGAAAGGCCCTTTTTACCTTTCTTCCTCTTGTACTGACTCTCACCTGAAACGCAGATGTGATGGCTGAAGCATCAGCAGCCACAATAAGACCATGAAGCAAAACTAGGATGGAGGCCAATGAGGTAGAGCAGAAGGATAGAAGGGTTCCTGGTCCCTGAGGAGGTAGGAGCTCCCACGACAGCACAGGTTGTCCACATCCAGCCCCCTCTGAGAGGGGGGAAAGTTGTGTTCTGTTTTATTTAAGCTACTGTGATTTCCAGTACCTTTTATTAGCATCCAAGCTCAATTCTTTGAAGATATAGCTTTGCAGACACCTCTTACTATTCTTGCTTAGAGGCCACCTAACCTGTCCCTGTGTAAATTTCAAAAATGAATCTATTTCTTCAACGAAGAGTATGTCCGTGGCGAGAAGCTAAGAGCTAGAACTTGCTACTCCCCATAGCAGCCTGCTCCTATTTCAGATCGCCTCATTCGGAGGTTCTTCCGAACATCGGTCCACAAACCTCTTCTCAGCAGTTCCCACCCACCACCCCAATTCTGCCCTTAAGCCAGTGGTGCCCAGTCCAACTCACACTCAGAACCACACTGGACTGAGCCACAGTGTACCTACAGCAGTTTTTACCGGGACCAGTGAGATGGGAGTATCTGAGGGCACTTTCTGGAAGGCTCTCAGAACCAACAATGCACTAAAGATCCTCTGGCTGCAACTCTGTTCAACCAAGCATTCCCATCTTTACAGACATGACAGGTGCCCAGGCCTGCCCCAAGCTCTCAGACACAAGGGTGATACTCACTCACAGTGGGCTGAGTGGTGGCTCCCAAAGGACACATCCACATCTTCATCCCCAGGCCTGGGAGTGCAACATTATCTGAAGAAAGAGACCTTGCAGATGTAAGTTAGTTAAGGATTTGAGGCAAGAACTTATAAGGACTACATGGGTGGGCCCTAAATCCAATGACAAGTGTACTTATAAGAGACACAGAGGAGAGACGCAGACATGCCCAGGGGAGTAGCCATGTGAGGGTGGAGCAGAGACTGGAGGACGGGGCCACAAGCCCAGGGACCCCTGGAGCCTCCAGCAGTAGAAGAGGCTGGAAGGACCCTCCCCTAGAACCCACATGCCTCCAGGACTATGAGAGCATTAATTCCTGTGGTCCTGAGCCACCAGTCTGTGGCATTCATTACGGCCGCAAGACACTGATGCACCCCTCCTCTCATCGCCCCCCCCGTGACATGTTCAGGACACACAGCCCCGTACCGCCAAATCCCACGACCCCCCATGTGCCACCTGAGGCTCCCTCCTGGCACCTGACCCGGGACTCGCACGTTTGGTCCCGTGTCTGCACCCCAGAGGTGAAGGGTGGGGCAGGCAGGCCTCAACTGGGGGTCTGCCCCCTCCAAGGGAACAAGGACAGACCATCCACCACCAGGGGCTGCAGGTTAAGGTAACCCTACCAGGTGAACTCCCAGCAAAGTGCTCCGTTCCCTGTGTGACGCCCCCTCCTCGGAGTTCCCCTGCCCAGGGCATTCTCAGGAGCAGCCAGAGCTGAGCCGGTTCCCCTAAGTAGCCCTGTTTGATGCCCTTTCCCCAAACACAGATGCCCGCTAGGCTAACGTTTCCATGGTTCATTATTTTTCTCATGAAAAGTAATGAGTTTTAAAACAGTTCACCTTCTGGAGATGAAGATCTGGCTGGAGGAACATTAACGCTGTCTGACCCCGAGCCTGCAGTGCACCGAGATCTTTGGAAAGGTCACGTCTCCCTCACTGGGAACAGGTCCTGGGGGAAGCCAGTGGCGTTCTGATATTTTCACGAAGCGCACACACGCAGACAAGAATGTGTGGAGGATGAAAAAAGTCCCTTAAAACAGTATTTTTCTAATTGAACACATTAGATTTCTGGATTTTATTTAGAGACTTCTCAGACGCGCACTGGGTAACTGGCTCGCCGCCTGTTCTCGTGGGCGAGGTCGTGGGAGCACACGGCCCAAGTGCTGGGTGTTGCGTTCAGTGTTGCGGGCCGCTTCACTGTGACGGAGCTGAGTGGACGTGACAGGGGCCGCGCGGCCCTCGCAGGAGGGAAGGCTCCCTGCGGACCTTTCAGGGACCCTTCGCGGGAGAAGGCTGCTGAGCCTGCAACAGAGCCCAGGGCACCGCGGGCCAGAGGGGCAGCCTGGTGTTACCGCATCATAACAAAGCTCTTGTCAGCCCTAAACCTCTGAGTGCTGTGACTACCTGTCATTTTTGTTGCTTCTGTAATCTTTTCTGTGTTTTCCAAACTTTCTACAATGAGCATTATAACGGTTATAAAAAACAACAACAACACTTTTTTATGAAAGCTGTCCTGTCGTCGAGCCAGCCCATGCTGCTCCATCTCTCCCTCAGAGGGCCGATCTCTGGGTGCAGGGAGAGCAGGTACTGGGACGAGTGGTGGATGCAGGGTACTAGAGATGCGCGTGGACAGTCCAGGACCTAGAGCGAGCAGGGGTGGGGGGCAGGGGGCAGGGGCAGGGGTGAGGGTGCAGGGCTCACGGGGAAGGCTGGTGTTCCTTGAGTTCCCACCCCTTGCAGGGCATGAAGCCATGCAACCTGCCCCTCTCCACATATGGGGCTTGCTCTGGGGCTGGGGGGGGAGCGGGGTGAGGGCAGCAGGGTTTGCACCCCGCTGGGACAGCGAGCGCAGGGTGTGCGGCCGCCACAGGGGGACCGGGGCGGAGGAGGGCTGCAGGGAGTCACACAGGATGAGGAAGCTTTGTCCCTGGCCGGCCAGTCCCCCTCGTCGGCAGCAGGTCTGCGTCCACACGCGGTCTGGCCTCAGGACAGTGGCGCAAGTGGTTCCAGATGGATGATCCAGCGCGTGCACCCAGGGAGGAGTTGCAGGGGATGCGTGTGTGGCGTGTCCCTGTGTCGGTCCCAGTGTGGGCTTCCCAGGAGCCCGTGACTTCTCGTTCCTGCCAGACTCCCCTTCTGAGGAAACGGACACATTTTTCTCAAAGTCAACGAAAGTTCCCCAAAGATGAAATGAAAATATTTGCATTTATTTCAGGAAAATACAGGAGAGCAAATGTGGTACAGCGAGGCTAGTTATTAAAATCTGGAGTCCATGGAGTGGCCCCTTCTGGCCCCAGACACCGGGACCGCCTGGGGCTGAGACAGAACGCTGCTGGGACTCTCTGGTCCGGCCACATCAGGAGCCTCCTGCTCTTCCTTCCCATCCAGCAGGTCTCCTGTGACCGCCCAGGGACACAACCACGCACACAATGCAAGCACCTGGTTGTGCCGTGCAGTTGGCGTTGGAGCTCCCCTCCATGGAGGTGGCCCACGTAGCAGACAACACAGCCCTGCGGCCAGAGGGCCACGGTCAGCCCCAGCCCCTCGTGGAGGTGGCACCCTGTGTGGTGGGGTGCAGGCGGTGTTGTCAGGACCATCTCCAGGCATCGTGTTACTCGTCCTCACTGTGCGTGGCCAAGCTCACCATGGACCCCGGAATGAGTCAGGAGTGCAGACGGCCGCTCACAGCTGCACACCTGGGCTCGGGGCGACCGTTGTCCTCATCGTCCCCAGCTGTGTGCAGAACGGGGAGTCCCATCCAGTGGGCGGCCCCCACAGGTCCCTAGAGGGGGACACGGGACAGGCCCACACTGGGTGCAGCTTCCGCACTCCCTTGGGCTCCCATCCACCGCTGCCCACCGCTGCCCACCGCTGCCGTGGCCACAGCCCCTTCCTGGACTGGGGTGACCAGACCTGCATGGCAGGCCACACATGGGGACGTCGTCGGCCGCCCACACCTGGGGGGGCCGCCTGGCACCAGGACAGGGGTGCCACAGGCTGTCAGTGTGGTCACAGTGCGCAGCCGAGCTCAGGACATAGACGGACTTCTGGAAGGAACCGGGACTCCACAGGAGGGTGTGAGAGGCCCCCTTGGGAGCCCTGCCTGTGACGGCCGTGTACACGGAGCTGGACCAGACCTTCCTCTCTGCAGAAGGGGGTGCTGCCCACCTCGGCTGGGCTCCCTTAGATGCCCAAACCAGCCACTCTCCTTGTGGATCCTCAATGTCCCCATCTCCCAGTTCCCTCCAACGGACCCCTTGGGCACCTGAAGCTCCCTGCTCTTCACCAGGACACACTGGGCATAGGGCAGGACTTGCACCGCAGTCCCAGACCCACGGCCATACTGTCCACTTCCTGCTCACTCAGACCCCAGCGCCCACGAGGCCTGACCCTCACTCACACTCTAGGCTGTGGCCTTCCCTGTGGGGCAGCCCCCTCTGTGGCCTGAAGCCCTGGACCATTCAGAGCACACAGGATGAGCTGGCCTCCCTCAGAAGACCCACTCCGAGGGACAGCGCTGGCCGCTCACCCAGCAAACCTCCCTGAGGGCTGCCAGTGGGCACTCAGGGTGCTGGGTGAGCTCACAGTGAGGGGCAGAGAGACCCTGGGATGCCAGGGTAGGTGTCGGTGGGGGACAGAGGCCACTTTCAATGTTCCCAGGAGGAAGTGAGTCCCGAGATTCCCGGGGTGGAGCAGGGCCCCGCTGAGGGGCCCACGCAGGCTTCCAGGTGCCCCCAGCACAGCTCCCCATCTCTCCTCACCCTCTGGGCTGAGCACGGCAGGCAGCGGGCACTGCAGGCGCCTTCTGAGTGCCGAGGGTCTGGGAGTCGCCGAGGCACTGCCACTCGGCTGTGGGTCTCACTATCATGACACACCAACTCGGCCCCAGGGACCAGAAACTTGGCCAAAGATTTGGGAGAGCTAACTGTCCCGGACGCTGTTCCCTTACGTATGCTGTGTAACCAAACACCCCAAGCTGAGTGCGCCCTCCGCATGGCTGCTCGGGCCCCTGACACCAGGGCTGGCTTCTGAGAGGCCAGCTCCCTGGGGGTCTCGGAGGTCCCAGCAGGGCCGCTGCCCAACTTCTGTCCAGGTCTGGAAATAAGCATGGAGAGGGGCCACGTCCACCCGCCAGCGTCTGTGAGGCTGTCTGCGTTGGCCACGGCGGCCCTGTCGCAGGCTCGTGTAAGGCAGGCCCCGGACCCGGCCCCCTGCAGTGAGGGGCTGCCGTCCGCTGGCCGCATCCTGGCCTGCCCGGGTCCAGAGGCCCCCCAGAGCCCCAGCAGCAGGCAGCGCCTGGCGCCAGGCCCCGCATGGGGTAGGCTGCACGCGGCCCACAGCTGCTGGAATTTCTCAGAGGTGAGCAGCACATCGCTACTCCCCACACGTTGTTTTCCTTGATTAAAAACTGATTTTCTGCTCTGCTCTCAGAATTGGTTTTCGTTGCCTTTGGAGAAATAGAAGGGAGAGGGATAAAAAATCTACGGTAAATAATCTTCCTCGGGAAAAAGAGGGAAGAAAAGAATAGCTAATTTGTCTGAATTTCCTTTTCATAAAATAAGCTCATACTTAATGAAAACGGTTTATGCCGTGCATATATCATCTTTATGTTCGGGGTAACTGTGGAGAAATCTCCGTTTTAAAGCATCCCTGGAACGTACATGGTGGGGAAATGAGCCCAGCATGTCTGCGATATGGAAACCCTTCCGCACACCGGGCGCGGGGCTGATTGATCTGTCCCCACCGTGGCCCACAACGTGGGGAGCGCAGCCCGCACCAGAGCAGCGCCAGCCAGGATTTAATATTCTGCGGGATAATTGAAACACTTGGGATTAAAGGAGGTGCACTTTTAAAATCATAGATCTTCTGTTTACTGTAAATCCCTTTTCTTGAAGGAACCTAACAATTTAACACGTCTCCAGGCTCTACTCAAATGGGTCGTCTGAAATATGAGATTTTAAAAAAAATAAGAAAAGAGGGCAGACAGAGGAAAGACAACCTCTCAGGAGCTAAAAGACCCTGAGCGTGTGCGCCCACATCCATCAGTCGCCCCTCCAGCAAAGGGGTGGAGTCTGCCGGAAGTTGTGCCCCAGGGCCCCCTCTCGGGGCGCAGCTCCAGAGGTCTGAGAGTCACCTGGAACCCCCCCCCACCAAGGTGCTCGTCCTCTGCGGTGGTGGAGGAGACTTCTCTGGGTTCAGAAGCAGAGAAGCAGGTGCATTCTGCCCCCGCCCCCCACGACCCCACGACCCCCCACGCCCCCACGACCCCCGGCAACAGGGCTGGAGTCAGGGGCACCGCGGAACCAACCGCCCACGGCTTGCATGCCCGCTTGCTCCACGCTGGACCCACAGCCTTTCCCACTCCTCTGCAGAGGGGCCCACCTGCATGGTGCCCTGGGCCCACTGCACAGGACGCGGAATCTGAGGCTGTAGCAAGGATGGTCAGTCCCCTGGGGGCAAAGTCGGGACTGGACCCCCACCGGGGCCACAGGGAAGCACCCAACTCCTGCTTCATGATCCCCCCGAGACTGCGCTTGGCGGGGCCACCCGAGGGGCAGGCATCTCAGCGGCGCCACGTCCAGGCCATGCCCCACCCCCACGCCAGGGGCCCACAGGGTCACCCTGAGAGCACTGCCCCAGGCATGAGGCCCCAGGGTGCCACGTTCAGCCTAGGGCAGCACGCCTGCCGGCCTAGCCTCACCAGACAGCTGGGCTTCCAGCCCCGACAGGGACCTTGGAGGCGCCGCGGAGCCAGGCAGCCAAGACAGGGACAGGGCTCGGCGCTGGCCTCTAGAAGCCACGAGGGTCCGGGCCAACCTTGGGTCAGACTGGTCAGGGGACGTGCTACCTGCACCCCAACCTGTGCCCCGACCTGGCCAGGCATTGCAAAAGGCTTCCAGGGTCCCCTCCATCCTTCACCCAGTTCCAGAGAGGAGGGAGGGGCTCGCGGTCCCGCGCTGTGCCCTGTTAGCACACCACCAGGCCTACGGAGTCCCAGACGACACACTCACTACTGGACTTCAAGCCTGGAGAAGACGTTCCCAGCTGGGGGAGGACGGCTCTCAGGGATGAGGGACGGGGCAGGCTGTGCAAACGGCTGTGTGGGTTCGACCTGCTGGCCGCCCACTCAGCCACTGGCCCACGGGTCTGACAGCCAGTGGCCTGGTGATTACCTGCATTTGACGAAGGGGAAACTGAGGCTCTCACTGCTGACGTCCTCTGTGGAGCCCGACCCAGAGGAAGGTGCCATTAACACCCGCTGAATGACTCAAGCAGCTTCAGAGGCAGCCACACTCGGAACCATCCACGGTTGAGATATCCCAGGTGTGTGTGTGCGAGTTGGTGGCTCGTTGGTGGACAAACCACGGGGGCCACATTGGCCAGTGCTGTCCAGGACGGCTTTGCTCCCAGAGAGTGGTGCAGCTGGCTGTCGGCTAGGTAACAGGGACACATGCACAGTGGCCAGGACCCCCTGGCCAGAGAGGGACCCCATGTGCTGGCAGGCTTCCAGGCCTTGCTGACGTCACCACGCCGGCCACAGCTCCATCAGGGAAAGCCGAGCTGGTGCCAAGCCCACCTCTGTTTCCCCACGGGGTGGGGGGAAAGCACCATCATCACTGGGTGTGCCGGCCGTCAACCACTGGGGTGCGCGTGGCCCCGTCCGTCCCGTGGAGCAGGAGGTGTGTGTGTGGAACCAGAATCCGCAAAGCTCCAGGTCACATCAGGCCACAGCACTCAGGCCACTATTTAGGCGTGTGCTGGCTATGTGAGTGCATAAGTGCACAAGCAGATGCACTCGCATGTGAAAGCTGGAGACGGGGTGGAAGAATTCGGCAGCGGTCGAGCGGGAAGGGAAGAGAGCCGCCGGTGCCGTGGGTGTGAGGGAAGCTGGACGTGGCGCCTCTCTGCTCCTCCCCCCACGTCTGCAGGACACAGGAGCAGTCCCTCTGTGTCTTCCTGGGCTTTCCGGATCCGTGTCCGGCTGACCTGGGCCGTGTGTTCTCTGTGGGGCATCTGGCTTGTATTGTCCCGATTACTTCCTCTTCTGCTACTTTCTTCATGCTTATTTTCCTTTCCTCCATCTAAACTCTCGAGGACGAGATGTCACTGCACTTCAGCTCTAAGGCCACGGCTGCCCACCACTGCAGACCCCCCCGTCTGGGGACAGTCGTTCTGATGTGTGCTCATACACGAGACAGGGCCGTGCTCCTCCCTACGCTCTCCGTGCACCTCGTGACTCTGAGATGCTTCCTCAGATACACACTGCTCCCCAGCCCCACATCTCTAGCAGCCGCCGCAGCTGCGGTGCTAGCACCCCTGACCCACCGCACACAGTCTGCCCGCGTGGATGTCGCGGCACTTCATGCGCCTTGTGGCCCCTCCCTTCCCGGTCCCTGCGTATGCACCACATATTATATGTCTATGTTCCAGAACTCAGAATGCATTTTAAAATTATTTTTATTTATTCAACAGATTTCTAAGGAAATTGGGGGAAAGGTACCAACATTCCATCCACTCCTGGATCCCTCAGCCTCCCTCGTCGGAGGGCCTGGCCGCAATAATTTACTCAGCTTTGGTTCATCTAGAAAACGTCTTTATTTAACTTCCATGGATGTGCGATATTCTCAGTGACTATGGAACATTCTCGTAGAAAACCTTTCATTTTTGTCCTAACTTCCACTGTTTCTGATGAAAACTCAGCTGTCACTCATGCTGCTAGTCCCCTAAATATATATTGATGTTTCTCTGGCTGCTTTTAGATTTTCTTTCTGTTTTGAGGGATTAGTACTTTGTAATGTTCCCATTTGTTGGGTTTTTTTTTTTTTTTCATGTTTTTCTTGCTTGAGGCTTACTGACCCTTTTGGAACTGTAGGGTTCAACCTTTTATCAGATCTGGAGAAAACGCTGAGCGATGTCTTTGAATATTTCTTCTTTGCTGTCCATTTTCCCTCTGGTACTCCAACTTACATGCATAGTAGACTATTTGTCAGAGAGAAAGTATTTTAGACTTCGTGGGCCATAAGTTCTTTCTGGCAAGTACTCACCTCTACCCTTGCAATGTGAAGGCAGCCCTAGACAGTATGTAAAAGAGTGTGCATGGCCATGTTCCAATAAAACTTTATGTACAAAAGCATGTGGTGGGCCGGATTTAACCATTGCCTGCTGCTTTCAGGTGCATCTGCAGTCTCGCCACATATGCATGTGGGCCTCAGAAATGGGCTCACCCCTGGGGTGCCAGCCCGTCGGGTCAGGGCTGTGAATCTCCCTGAGGCTACACTGCACGGCCACTCGCCAGGCCCATAGGGAGAGAACTTGCAGCCCTCCTCTGAGGATGGCCTGTCTGCAGCCACGGATCAGGCCTCCTCACGGGCCACTTCCGCAGCACGCACACTAAGGGGAGTCGCGGCTGACTGATCCCAGATGCACAGGAAGAAGCACAAAGCTTGGCCCCTGTTTACAGTAGAACCTCGACAATAACAGCTGTTTATCTACTTCATTTCATTAATTCATTAATTTCAAAAAGGATGCGTTCCTCCCCTACTATGCTCTGGTCAGTGTTGTGCACAAAACAGACTGAATGTCTGCTCCCATGGCACCCACATGGGCCACGCACAAGGGAGGAGTTTCCAGATGGCAATTGACATCAGCGGAGCCCCTGCCCAGACGGCTCATCTCTTCCACGTGGTACTTGGTATGTGTCTCATCTGCACCACGGGACAGCACAGCAAGGGAAGCAGCAGAATTTTGCCTTGATGCCTGTGGGACCCTGACTGTGGGACCCTGATTCTCCTTTCTCACCATCGAGGGACTCCCTTCAGTGGTTTCACGTCTTGCATCTCTCATCTCATCTGCGCAGTGGATCAATACTCTCCAAGAGTCGCTTCTGTGCCTGGATGGCACCTTACCTGAGTGAGTCTTCACCACAAAAAAGGTGGAGTATAGGACAGGGTTGGCTGCCTGGGTCATATGGCCCCAGGGAGCAGGAGTGGGGCGTGGGAAGAGGCAGCGACAAGGACAGAAGGCAGTCCGAGGCCATCCCCGAGCCTTTCGCCAGTAGGGGATCTCGTGCACAAGCTCACACCGTCTACTAGCCAGGGCTAGAGGAACAGAGCGTGTGTGCACCGACTCCTGCCCCATCCGTCCCCGGCCGGCCTGGGTGGGGCGCAGGAGGGTGGCACAGTCCCAAGTGCAACAACACACAGATGACAGCTGGCTCTCCCGAGCTGAATGCCACCGTCCGCTGTTGGAGACGGCCTTGGGCAGAGTGGGACCAACTGCCCAGGGTGGGCACTGGTGGGCTGCACCAGCATGAGGCTGCTTGTCCAGCCATGTCCCGCCTCCAAGGGGGCCAGGAGCCCCCGGGCCGGGCACAGAGGTGTCCCAACAAGCACCGAGTGTGGCGGGAACTCGGAAGCCATCGGGGACGGCTGTCATTAGCGTTATAGTCAGGAACACCCTTGTGAAAAGTATTTCTGTTAAACTAAGTGACTGACTCCACGAGCTGATTTCTCGCTTTTGCTCTGAGGCTCATTTATTATTTTGGAGAAAAGAAACGTGGATAGGCTAAGGCAGGGCTCCGAGAACTATAACCTGAAAGCAAGCAGAGGCTCTGGGTTCTGCTGGACTTGACTCCTGCTGGTCACAACCCATCCGCAGACCCTGCTGGTGGGGAAATGGCCTTCCGCCCCAAGCCCCGACTGCAGCCCCGCAGCTTCCCGGAGGGTGATTCACACTGAGCCCGCACCACTCGCGTCTCTCCGCTAACAGAAGCGTGCGCGTGGTCTGTCTGTGCCGAGCTCACCCCCGAGTGCTCTCAGCTGTGCTCGAGGCACAGCTCACCCACGTCATAAGATCTAATGCCCACGGTTCCGCTGGGGGACTCTGGTGACCGGCCTCCCCGCCCCCTTGTGCAAAACCATGTGCTGTCTACCTCATCTGCCGTGGGCTTTCTACCAGCCCACGTAGTCAGTTCTCAGAAGGCAATCAACTACATATAGAAACAAAATTGAGTCTAGGAACTAAATCTAATGATTTAATTGTAATACTGATTTTAACCCATTCTTGACTAACCCGGTTGAGTGGCGATGACCAAAGGGCAGCCAGGGGCTCTCCTCCCATGTGAGGCTGGGGGGCTTAGCCGGTTAAGGGGATACATTGAGCCACCAAAATCGTACGCGGAGGAGAAAAGCTTGGGAGCGTGGTGGCGGGAGATGGGAGTTAGGACTCATGGTGCCCAGAAACAGAAAGCCTTGACTGGAACTGGCTTCACTCAAAGTGGACTCATCACCGCCCACGAGAGGAAGTCCACGGGCGGGCGGCGTGGAAGCAGGAAGCATGGTAGAATGCGTCCTGTCTCCCAGCCTGCGCTCGGCTCCACCCGCAGGTCAGCAGTAACACCCCCTCTTTCCAGAGGTCACTTCAGATCCGCCATTTCTTTCCATCTCCTTTTATCACAAAGAAATCTTTGCAGACCCCTGGGCTGAATTCCCACTTGTCAGGGTGGCCAGCACTGCTCACACGCACATGCCCATGGCTGCCCGCCGTCCTTCCCCATGGTTGCATGCCCTGTCCCTGAGTGGGGGCTGGACCTGGTGGCTCACTATATGGAACGGAACGCAGCTAATGTGGTGGTCTGTCGCCCCTGAGATGAGGCTGCACACCACTGTTTGCACACACTCTATCTTCACAACAGGAACCGAGGCCTGTCCTCCAGAATTCCTCGAGGGACTAAATTCTGACCACAGCTGTGGAAGTGACCCTGGGAGCAGATCTCTCCGCCCTGGCTCCTTCAGATGACGCCACAGAGCTGGCTGCCGGCCTGCAGCCACGCAGGAGACCCCGAAGCTCAGGCCCACACAGGCTTCGCCCAGATCCACAGGCA
Source organism: Callorhinus ursinus (assembly GCF_003265705.2). Lineage (NCBI taxonomy): Eukaryota > Metazoa > Chordata > Mammalia > Carnivora > Otariidae > Callorhinus > Callorhinus ursinus. The sequence goes on from NW_027397065.1 coordinate 92,227,909, forward strand.
CCGAAAGTCTGAGATAATGACACCCGGTTGTTTTAAGCCACTAAGTCTGAGGGCACTTTGTTAGGGCAACTGTGAACTAATGCAGGGCTTGGGCCATCACAGGACAGGGAGGGAGAGGTGGCGACTGGCTCGGACCCACCGGGGCTGGTCCCTGGAGCCGCGGATATGGTCACCAGAGGGAACTGGCGTGAGAGGGAGATGTGGGGTGGATTTCTTCATTTCTTCTCTCAGAAGCACTGGCCAAGAGCCTGCTTCCCTTCTGGGCCTGAGTGGGGTCCACTGTGAGTCTCACAGGGTGCCCCTGGGACTCTGCGCCTGGGCCTGGGGAGCACATGGTGGGAGTGGCTCCTTGGACAGTAGGACTGGTGTCTGTCTCATGCCTGGCCCCAAGCGGAGCTGCGACTGGACACAGGGCTGGTGTCAACGGGCCACGATCGGATTCTGCTTATCGGCCGGACCTTCTTGAATTCTCAGAAATGGGGCAATGGATTAAACCATGGGAAAGTGGTCGAGGGAGTTCAACTTTTTTTTATGTCAACTTGCTGGCAGACACTACTGAAGAATATTTTTCCAGTGAGGTGCTTATGAAAAACATTTCTGAGTACCATAAAATCAATTGAGTTTATAAGAGAAAGCTATTGTTCCAGGAAACGTCACTAGAAAATTAGAACAGAGATCCAAGAAATAAGAGAAAGGAGGAAAAGCCCGGCCAACAAAGGACTCTTTCAGCCCCAACTCTGAGGTGGGTTTGGGCCAGCCCAGGCCGCACGGGGATGAGCTTCTCGCGCATGTGTGCCTCACGGCATGAGCAGCCCACGCCAACCCCGTTCCCTGTCACTGCAGCGGCTGTTCCTGGTGGCACGTCCCACAGCAATGTCGTGTGAAGTGAGCGGAATCTCCGGAAATGCTGAGAGAAGGGGAGCTCGCTCCCCGCCTGCCTGTCCAACAGCCTCTGGGCCAACAGCCAGGTCGCAGATGGCCAGCCACGCGGGTGTGCTTGCTGGGAACACGCTCCTCGTCACAGACGTCTGGGGAGGCTGGGCCACGCTGACCGAGGCAGGAGGACCGGGAGGCCGCAGGAGGCAGCGCCTCCTGACAGCCTCCCGGGTAGCGGACCGTGTGCTCGAACGCCAGAAGGGCGGACATCCGTGTTTCTCAAAACCATCCCCCTTCGTGTCACTCCAGGGCCACAAGAGCCCGCAGACCGTCCCTGCGGCCAGTTCTCCCTTCCGGCCACAGCCAAGCCGCCGCTAGAGCTGGGGACACAAACCGCAACGCTCCTGCCGCGAGCCCCTGAGGTGGCCTCTGCCGTGTTGCATGGTGTCACTTTAATGAAAATGGCTCCTTCCTCGGGAGGGACTTCTGAGGACAGAATGGTACCCCTGGATATAAAGTAGGGCAAAGCAGTATGTCAGGAATAAATATAATGGGGGAAATACGAAATGTGTGAGGCAAGCAAAAGCATGCCCTTGGTCGTGGTCGTGATTAGACCCTCCAGCTGGGCTGCAGCCCTGGAGGAGAAGCCCGGCAGCCCGCGGGGGCCCCACGTCCCAGCCAGAGCAGACAGGACAGCACGGGGGATGGGCCGGGCCCCATGAACACAGCTCACACCTCCCATCTGTCGCATCTTAAACATGGGGTGATGCAGCATGCAGGCCATGGCCTCTAACTACCACTGGCCCGTAGAAGCAGCCACGATTTGCAGGAGACCAGGGACAGGCACAGGATGAGCCCAGAACATGGTGTCACACCAGAAAAGCCACCCCAGCCTGCAGGGCCACGTCAGAGGGACTGGGGAGCCTGCCGGAGGCCAAGAGGGGGCAATTTAAGCCCCAATAAGGACAATAATCGCAATGGACCAACACGCAGGAACCGTGTTCACATCCAAGGGGTGATACGGACTCTCAACCACAAGCTCTTATTTCTCTCTTTGGAGGGTTCTGAGAATCTGCTCACGCGCACGCCATCTCTCCTGCCGCACACCCCACGGTGCACCAGGCGCGTCGCCCTCAGAAAAGTGTCCCAGCTCCCAGATGAGGAAAGACGTTTCCCGACCCTCCACGCCACCAGCTCCGCAGAGAGGAAGCGCCGCCTCGCGGAGACGCACACCATCCTTGCCGTCCTGCCCTGCGCCCCGCATCTGAGCAGCTTCCGGACGCAGCTGCCCATGTATGGGACATGCTGGGGACCAGGGAGCGTGTTAGCTCGCTCCGCGAGCCGGGCGTCAGCAGAAGCAGGAACACGGGACACTCTTAGGACAAAGGCCCAGTTTCCTCTTCAACAACAAAAAGCCGGATGGAAGGAAGATAAAGGGTAGAGGTGTACCCGAATGACTTCATGAGACGTGAGACGTGTGTCACCTGAGCACGATGCGTGACCTGCACCGAATCCTGAGCCTAAAACAAACTGGGTGGAAACAAGGAAGGGGGGACATGGACCGTGTCTTTGGGGCATTCAGAAAATTATTGGTTATTTTAGGTCTGATATTTGTCCGGAGATGTTTTATATGTCTCTATCATTTACAGACACGCTCTGAAATATTTACGGGTATGATGCTCTGAGTTTGCTTCACAGCGAACAGGATGGGGAAACGGGCAGGACCGGCTGTGAGTTACCTAACCGTTGAAACTGGTTGTTGGGCGCCTGCTCGCTCTCTGTTTTTCTTGAATGTTTGGAATTTTCCATGAGGAATAGGTTTCAAATGTGGAGTTTGGAGCAGGAGAGGGTAGTGTCTTCATGCCCTACACACCTCTTTTCTAGACTGAGTGAAAGTGATGGACCAAGATGAGAGTCCCACATGCCTTCAGCTGACGCGGGGCCCTGCCTGGGGCAGCTATGCCCATCGCATCTGCCCCGGCCGCCTGGTCCTCTTTCCCGGCGAGCTGTTGGAGAGCCCGTGCCCCTCAGTGTCAGGGCCCCTGAAGCCCATGGAAGGAGGTCTGGCCCCTCTGTCATCACCCTTCTGGGAACCGTGGTCCCGCACTTCCGCCAGGCGGGGCTTCGTGAGCCTGCCCGCCAGGCCTCCCTGCCTCTGACAGCACCGAGGCTTCGTTGCCCATGGCCCGGGAGAGCGGAGGTGACTCTGCAGGCTGCTGCACCCAGCAGCCAAGCACTCGCCCCCCAGCATGTCATCCGTGCACCAGGACCCCAGAAGACCGTGATCCAGGGTTGGAAGAGGCCACACCACGGCAATATCAGACCTAAAAAAGCAGATCAGAGGCAAACACATGAACCTGGAAAAGGAAGGCGCTTCGGAGTCAGTGGGGCCAGGAAGATGCACATTGATTGTCTTTTAAGCGCGTGCCTGGAGGACCCGCAACCGATGGAGAGATCTCGTCCCTCCCACCTGACAACACTGCGCCCTGCCCACCATCCAGGGCTCTCAGCACCAAGCCTGCTACCAGGATTCACGGGAAAACACTGAACACCGTTATCAGATTGAACACAAGCTTGCTGTTTCTGGGTTTCCTAGGAAAACACTGCCTCCCCTGAGATTTGCCTGCTGTTTTCCAGGGAGCATTTGCCTACAGACGGAGGTGGACTATTTCGGGTCCCCATAACCCTGCTTCTCTGTCTTATGGTGGCTGCAAAGAGAAGTCTGGGCAAAAAGCACATTTGCAAACTACCAGCTCAATGTGTTTGGAAACTTTTAGTCCATAGAAAATTTCTCTGGGCTCACAATCTTTCAGGGCACTCAGCCTATCCCCTGGGCCCAAAAAAGGTCTAAGAATTCAAGAGAAAACCAGCAACATTTTCTCAATGTTGTGAGAGACGCTCACCTAAATTGTGACCCAAACTGAGATCCCAGCTCTTCCAACTGGTGGCAATGTGGAGGGTCAGAAGCTCCTGGTGTTTGAAGGGCTTCTATTCTGGGCAGATGATGCCTTCCCCGTCCCTCCCCATCACAACAAGGCATAAGATGGGCACCAAGAGTCAATGTTGTCATGGGGGGTGGGGGAAACACCCCATGGGCACCAATAAGAGTGCTCCCACACCACGGGGTGAGCTTCGAGCCTGCTGCCCCAGGGCCCAGGACCCCAGAGAGCCTGCAACATGTCACAGCGTGCTAGGTAGCCAGGAAAGCATGGTCTCTGATGACTTCATTTCTCGCGTTCTCCTGGTAACAGAAGGTCCCACAGACAAGACACCACACGGCTTCTGCTGGGCAGCAGGAGGGTCCTGCCCGGAGGGGCAGGTCTGAGCCGCGCATGTTGGCTCCGATGGAGGACCCAGGGCCCCGGACGCGGCATCTGCTCTGACAGTCACCCCGAGAAGAAAGGTGGGTCTGAGCTGAGCTTTCCTTGGACTGTGGAGCAGAGCAACCCATCCAGGTCCACCCAGGCTCCAGGAATAACGTCACTTGTACGACGAAACAGAACAAGTCCTGGGACGTAGGGTTCTTAAATACAGTGGCGACACCTTTTGGGGAGCTGGAATGGAAAGAGCATGCAAACCCTGGCATAGCGTTTGGGTTCAGGCAATCCGGAGCCTCTGACATCTCTGAGGATGCGGCTGGCCCCCACAGGCCTGAGGAGACCTTCCCTCCGAGGGAAGACGTCAGGTTCTCAGGATGCCAGGTGGTGAAGCCACAGGTCGAAGGAGCGGGTGTGCGTTCTCCGAGGCAAGAACCCCAAACCCCAAACAAGGCCCAGCCCACCAGGTGTGCTTCTGAGTGTACGCACTGTGTGCCTGGGAAACCCATGCTCATGCACGCACCCGCGTCAGTGTGCACACAGGGTGGGCTAGGTGACGGCCACCAGGGAAGTCTGCGGGGCGCGAAGACCACCTGGGTTAAGGGAAATGCTGGAAAGGAAATACAGGGGGAAGGAGACCTCACTTCCAGAAGGTCTGTTGTTATAACCATTTAACCACGTTTTGTCAGTTGTTAAAGAAAATACAAAGAAATCTGCTTGGAGAACCTAATGAGGTACCACATTCGGCCACTTTTACAAATGTCTTTTTCTGTTCCTGGAGTCCCACCACCTCTTCTGCACAAAGTCTAACATACAGAAAACCACAGGCAACGTGGGTGCCACGGGGAGATGGGCAGTGGAACCACGCCTGCGGGCTCCCAGCAAACCCCCCTCCCCAGGCCCAGGTTGAAGCAGCACCACCGTGTTCCCCAGCCAGAACCTCTACACCCTCTCGGACGCCTCCATGTCTGGGCCCCACACGCGTAACCAGCTGTGAAGCCCGCCAAGGCTCCGCTCATCCCCTGCTCTGTCAGTCCCGCCTGCATCGCCCCAGGTCAAGCACCTGTCCTTCCCTGCGTGCAGGCTGAGCTGCCATCACACAACAAGCAAACGGATGGCGGCTTGAACACACACGTTCAAAAAGATCAAAGACAGCTGGTGGTCCAGCCGGGGCAGTTCTGACAACCTCAGGACACGGCGTCTAGTTCTGAGCTCAGAGGGACGAATTTTTACCCCTTCCCAACCAAGGTTGGGGGATGGATATAGGAAGCAGAGGGTAAGCAGTGTCCTCGCCAGTCAGTCACATGGAAGCCACATGCACCAGCCTCCCACGTCCAGTGGCAGAAGACCTGTCTATGGCCCATGCATCTCTGCAAGGGAGGTTGGCAGTGTGGGACCGGCGGTCTGTCGCCAAAGGACAGAGGTGAGGACGGCTGCTTGCGACCCATCTGCAGACCCGCCCATCTGCCCATCTGTGCCACCCCATCTACTGCTGCACTGGTGGGTGAGGTGAGCGACCGCGGTGCCACCAAGACTGAAGGCACCAGCACGCTCACCAGGCAGTGCCCGTCATTTGCTAACGACACGCTGTCGTTAGTAAGGAGCTACAGTCAAAGAACGTAAGACTGGGTTTCAAATCTATGTAGTAAAGTTAACAATTTAGTTTTTAGTTAAATAAATATAATCAAATCATAATTATTATTTAAATATTTTAATCAGTTATTAAAATTGATAAAATACACAATACCTATTATTTGATGAGTGATGCATATTATTTAATGAATAATAATGGAGAAAGTGGTCACTCCTACAGAGGAAAAAAAAAATGCTGACCCCTGCCTCACACCATATACTAAACAAACTTCAGAAGGGCCAAAGGCCTGGATGTGATGATTGAAACTAGAAAGATAGAGGAGTGATGGGAACACAGTCACAAATCATAGACAGGGAAGTAAATGACTGTGTCAAAATAACATATCTCCATTAGGTCAAAAGTACTATCGATAATGTTAAATGCTATTATTGAATATTGAATTATTAAAATTGGATAAAATAATAATACATATTATTTAATATTATTATCTACTATTAATATTATAATATTAAATATTGTTATCTCCCTAAACTACAAGAAATAAGGTTTTGATTTTTTAGGGCCACACTGAAACTTCTCTGCTTCTTTGTTTTTTGGACTGCTCATTTAAAACTTTAATTAAAATGCTATTGCATCATTATTTTTCTGTAAGTTCTGCAGACTTGTAGAAACAGTGCTCTGTCCCCCCACAGTCTTCGTGATCTTCGTGACCAGCGGTCGGTGAAGTGGCCAGTGAGTCCCCAGATACACTTGTCCGAGCAGCCAGCCGCGCGGATGCCCAGGCAGTCCTACGGAGAGCCGCCGGGGCAGGGAAGTGGGGCCAGCAGGTGCTAGAAATGTTCATAAATAGAAAGTATTCATGTCGAAGCTAAGAAACTTTCTTAAAAACATTACTTTTTCCTGACTGTGGCCACAATGACAGGACACATCACCTTCAGCTTCAGCCTTTGTGACATTGTATATGTTGCCCTTACATTGTAGTCTCCTTAAAATAGTTCTCTCTCTGTATCAGAAATTAGATAGTAATGTATAATTACATAATAACATACACTCATAATTTATAATTATATAACTTATAGCATAATCACATAATAATATACAATTATATTATAATACCATGAATCTGACTTGCAAGAATAACCGTAGCGGTCAGATAGGACAGACCATGCTGCTAGAACGAATGGTCCAACCCCCAGTGGCGGATTCCCGTTCCCGCAGCGTTCCACCCAGGGCAGCACGCTCCCACTCAGGAGCCCGGCGGGGGCTCCGCCATCGGAGGTGCTGCCGTCCGCCACGGCAGGAGGAGGGGGACAGGGTGAAGTGCAAGCCAAAGCCGGTCACGAGGTCCCGGGACCCCCGGCGGCAGGCAGGGGCACTCGTGCGTCCAGCCCTGGCCGCCCGCACCGACTCCACCACTCATCACCACCTCGCTGCAACCCTTGGCAAATGGAGCAGGCTGAGAACCAGAAAAATCAGAGCAGTCATGCTTGGAAGAGTCCACCGCGCCTCCCGTGGCTGTACAACCTTTTGCTAAAACCTCAGGAAAGTCAAAAGTCGGAGACCACGGTCACAGAGGAACTGCTGCTCCTCAGCCAGCTCAACAGGAGCGGACCCCAGGGAACTCCGCAGAAGGCCCCTCCATTCTTGAGACCTGCAAAAACACAGGGAGAGAAGGCCGGTGGCCCCCGAAAGCTAGGGCAGGAAACGGCACAGCGCGCGAAGGCCGCAAAGCGGGGTCCTGCGGCAACAGATAAGCAAGGCGGTATTCACTGCACATTGAGTATGCTCCTTCAGGGATGTGTTCATTCATTCTGCTGATGGTCTGTCTGCCACCCTCTGAGGACAGCTCTGCTCCACCAGGGCTGTTGCCCCTCTTTCCCCATGCCCTGGTGCACCCCAAAAACCACAGCAGAGGGCCGGAACACATGCATCCTACAGGAACCGTTTCGGCCTCCCCAGGGCAAGCACCCCCCGATGTCTCCTCCTTGCTCTGCTCTACTTTATGAAGAATGCCACGCACACGTCCTCATTCACTCAACCCTCACTAGGCCCCTGCTCTGTGTTTAATGTGCACCTCCTACGTGCACACAATTCCCAACCCTCCTGAGGCATTCATTCTAGCGCACGAGGGCAGGGAGTGAGGACAAAGGAATAAAACAATGATACAACGTGTCCACTGGAGATAAAATAAAGGAGAGAAAGAAGAAAGGATTGGGTCTCACTTCCCCCCCTTCCACCAGCTGCACAGGGGCTGGGGGTGACCGAGAGGCCTCGGGAAGTTGGGGATGAAGAACGCAATGCACTCCTCCCCGACGGACACACGGGAAGTGCTCTCAGGCCAGGGGCGGGGGTCCACCTTCTGTGGACCTGACAGTGGTGATGGGTTAGTGGCGGACCGGGGGTCAAACTAAAGAAATAAACCCAGGCCAAGATGTGGCATCCCCAGCCTCCTCTGATCCGGGTCGGACGGTGTGCCCTCAGAATGCATGTGTTGCAGCTCTAAGCCCCAGTCCCCCAGGACATGCCCTCATTTGGAAACAGGGTCATCGCAGATATAATTAGCTAAGAGGGGGCAGTGCTGGAGTGAGTGAGTCCTAATCCAACATGACTGTGTCCTGATTGAAAAGGGGGAATTGGGGCACAGGGACCAATACCCACACAGGGTAAGCATGAAGACAGAGATCTGAGTGAGGGGTCAGGAGCCCCAAGACGGCCAGCACCACCAGACGCCGGACAGAGGCCCGGAGCGGCTCCGGCCTCATGCCTCTGGGGGCCCAGCCCCGCGGACAGCTTGGTCTCGGGCTTCTCCCCTCCAGACCAGGGAGGGACACCCAGTATGTGGCACTTTATCACGCAGCCCGGGACACCGACACACCTCCCCTGCGGGAGGCCGGAAATGCTCAGCACCCCCCCCCGGGGCCCCCTGAGCTGGGGGCCGGGCCCCATGTAGGAGCGGGTGCCACCTCCGACCAAGCGTCAGGACCACTGCTCCTTTCTGGAGCTTTTGTGTCACGGGCAGCAAGAGCATCTCTTTCTGCCACTTTTAAACAGAAAATGAAAAGGTTGCTAAATGTGTAAGTAATTTTGACTGAGTCATTGATCTGGGTACTTTTCAAGTAAAACAGTAAGTATTTCTGTCACACTTTGAAGTCGGGCCGTGCGGTTCCCTGTCCTCCCTCAGGGTTATTTTATAGCCATTAAGAATGTGTTCCTTTTATCTGGGGCCTTCAATTAATTGAATTTCAAAAATACTCTGAAATGGTTTTTTTTTATATAAAAATCAGCTAACTCCTGGAGGACATTCCCGTATGATTTACCACCACAGTAATTAAAAGACGGCGCGTAATACCGGTCACTGCCGGAGCGCCGCCAGCCTCGCTGAGGTTTACCGCGGGATCTGTAGTGCTCCCAGGGGCAGGGGGGATACTCTGGGCGTTGGGACTGCCTGGGTGGCCGGCACACTCTCCCGAATCCCCCTTGAAGGGGACACACCAGTGTTCACAGACAACGAAATGCAAGGCAGCTCGGCACCTCACTTGCAGACCAGCCAACGTGGGTAAAGGGTCCCTAAGTTCACGGGTTCTGTCTGAGAGCACTGCGGGATGGAGTCCACACACCCCTCCCGACCCTGGCTGGTCAGAATGCCAAATCCCAGAGGGCAGCTCAGGCTGAGAGCAGTGCACGGGCTCCACTCTCGAGAGACCGAAAGGACAGCTGACCCCACATGCACCCGCTCCCACATCTCTGTCTCTCTTATCTGCTTACTGGCTCGGGCAAATGCCGTTTGGTGTCTCGTCACCTTCCATTCGTGCAAGTGTTGCTTGTGTGCCAGGGAGCAGTGCGCGTGAACGAGGCGGCCCGGAAGCGTGCAGCGTCCCTTCTTTCCTGCTGCGAAGTCTGGGCAGGACGCCCAGCGAGGCCCCTCGTTGGAGCACCCCCCCACCTGCTGTTAAATATTTTTGAGGTCCAGACACCAGTAGGAGCTCCTGCATTTAGGGCCCCTGTGTACATTTCCTTTCTCTAACGGCGTTCTTTTCTGACCCCTCTGTCAAGAAAGCCACAACAGCACTCACACTCCAGGCGATGACGTATGTAGACCCTTACTTTTTCTACAACGTAAACTAACTTCCTCTGGTTTGGGGTGTATTCCCTAGCCCGAGCGTTGGTGATTCCATTCTGTAGTAGGCAAACATTTCAAGTTTAACCATACGGGCTACAGACACTGTTCGAATTAATAGCCTCTCACCTTTAATAATAGAAACCTCCCTAAAATCTGCTGATGCGTTTCAGCATTACAGACATGACATCGTATTTCTGAAATGAGGGGGAAGGAAAACTTTCCAACTTCTGCTCCCAGGGCCCCCTTCCAAGCTCACGAGGGGTGGGGGGTGGGGCAGGAGAGGAAAATGTGACAAGGGGAGGTACAGCCCTGAGTCCACTCGGGGGCATTTTGCGCTGCAACCAAGGGCACATCTGACCCATGGCCAGGAGCGTGTCGACGCCCCAAACCCAGGCACCACTCTGCTCTGAAAAGAAACTACTCAGACTTTCTGCTTTAAATACTTATGTCTGGCCCTGCACTATGAATCGGGAAAAGGAGGAGAGAAACCCCCACCCCCACTGCAGCCCCAGGGCCAATGAGGAACAGGTCTTATTCAAAGATGAGAGATATGGCTCTCCCCTCCACACCCCTAAGGATCTGGGCCCCAAACACTGTTGTGCTGCTAAGTCAGGCCAAGGAGCCATTAGAAGGCCAGATCCTTCCAAGGACAACGGCGTCTTTGGTACACCATGCCCAGGGGTGCCAAGTGATCCTTCTGAAGCCGTCCTCCCACGGCCTCCCCGGGGACTTCAGTAGGAGCCGTGTGCCCTTCCTGGATCCCCAGGAAGGGGGGCTGAGGCTGTGGATCCCTCGCTGATGGCAGGCAGCAGGCCGCGACTGGGCCCTCACAGCGTTCTCCGGCACCAGATACCTCTGCATGTTGCAGCAATGACCGGGCGGAGGGAGGGGGGGGTGCAGCAGCAGGGCCAAGCCCTGGGGGCACAGAGACTTCTGTTTCACATTGCACTGGGCAGCTCTGCCAGCAACAAAAACAAAAGCCGGATTGAGAGACAAGGGGTCCATCGGGGAGCAAGTCCTGACCAGAGGTGGGGGCACAGCGGCGGGCACAGCCGGCGGCCTTGTCACGGTGCAGGGTATGCACCAGGGCCCGCCCTCGGCCAGCCCTGGCAGCACTGCGGTCCTTCAGCGGTGGCCACAGCCGCACACCGGCTTTCTGGACTGATCACTCACACCCGGACCCAAGAGGGCCGTTCGCTGCCAGGCCCCCTGGCAAGCCCTGGGGCATTTCCCTCATTTCCCCAGAGCACCAACCCACGAGGCCCTCCCTGCGCGGCAGGACGGAGGACGGCCGGTGAGGCTTCCGGCCACTTGGCCAGGGATCTGGGCAAGGTCAGGTCTGGCAGCGGCCGGATGACCAGACACTGAAGACGGGTTTTCAGGGAGTCAAGCGAAAGGAGGCCCTGCCTCCCAGGGAAGCGCAATGGATGCACTGCCTTCTGGGTGGTGCTGCTTCCAGCCATGGAAACACAGCAGGACAGAGGCCGCAGCCCAGCTCCTCTGGGGCCGGGGGCTCCTCACAGGTCTGCCGCTGCTGGGCCGTTAGAAGGCCCCAGCGAATGCAAAATGAGTCTATCTCCGAACACAAACATGCCTTGCTTATCTGTAGCTATGAAAAGAATCTAAGTCCCAGGTGAGCTCAGCAGGGAGGGACTGACGTGCATGTCCCTGTTGGCCCCAGGGCCCTGCCGCCTGGAGAAGGAGGGGGAAGCAGACAGCAGGGCGGGGACACATCCAGACCCCTGCCCTGAGGTGCTGATGGGTCCTTCCTCCACTTCTGGCCGCGCTCAAATTCCTGCCTTGCCCTGGAGACTGTTTCCAGACCTCAACACGAAGAGGGCACCTCCCCCACAAGCCCCCAGTCAGCCCAGGGTTCCCCGAAGGCTACGCTGACATGCCCGTCTGGACAGACGCCTGGAGGCCTGGAGCCCGCAGGAAGCCCATCTTCATGTCTTCAGAGCAGACCCAGAGACCCCAGCCCTGTCCTTCCCAGAGAAGCCAGCAGGAGCTCTGGACTCAGGGACGGCCGACTCCCCTTTCTGCCCCATGAAGGAGAAGGAGGTGCACCGGAGGCCCGGAGACCAACAGCAGCCCAGGGTGCCACTGCTGAAGCAGGGAGCTGTGCCCGGCCCCCAGCTGCTGCAGAACTCTGAAGAAAAAGCGGGGCGTGGGGGGGACAGCACGTCACTTTTTCAGACATTATCCGATCAACAAACCTCCATTGCCATTATAAGGCCACAGATCACGAGGAGAACAACTTCATGGTTCTCTGAAATGATGGGGGCGGCGGGCAGGGCGAGAGACACCCCGGCTGAGTGACCTGGGACCCATCCCGGCTGACTGCCCTCCTGGACTCCGGCTGCAGAAGCCACTGTCCGGGCGGAGGTGTGTCCCCTGCTCCGGACAGCCCTTAGAAAGCTCCCATATGGGGCCCCCCAGTCCCGGGCAGGTCACGGGCTGGCTGGCCCCCAAGCAGCTTCTGTCATCTTAGCATACACGCACCTCCACCTGCCCAAGCCCCAGCGGCCACGCCGAGGCAGTCACGGCCGCCTAGACAGCCCGAGTGGTCAGGGGCCGGCGTGGACAGGAGCCGGTGAGGCTGGCCTCCCTTAGTGTGAAGGGGCAATGCTGGGGGCGGGGAGGGCAGGGAAGGAAACCAAGGGCCTGAGAGCCTGGTTGCCTAGTCCACTCCGAGGAGGCCTGCGCGCAGCTGCGCCCTCGCCCAGCTCTCCAGAGCAGGAGGGTACCACGACCAAGGGGAGACTCAGGAAAACTGGGCCAAGAACCGGTGAAGCTGTCTCCGGTGCGGCTCCTCTGGCCCCAGACAGCGGAGTCTGGGGGGCGGGGAAGGAGCGAAGGGGGCAGCCGACAGCCCCTGAAGAGCCCAGGGTCGCCAAGGTTTCGGCCAAATCAAGGCGGCACGCCTTCCCGCTGCCCTGCTACGGCTGGGCTGTCTTCTTGGAGCCCGGCATCCCTGCCCCCACCCCAGGGCGCCCTCGGCCCAGCTCAGACGCCCCACGCACCCCGCGCACAGGCCAGGCGGAGGGGAAAGTTGGCAAGCGCGCGGCGCCCGCGGGGGAAAGCGTTAATGGGCGGCCGGGTGGGAGCAGCGCGCTCGCTCGCCCACGTCACGCCGGTGCGGGCTCGGCTGACGACCGCGGCGCCTGGGGACGCGGGCGCGCTCCGCTCGCCAGGTGCTCCGCCTGGAAATGTCTCCATTAGTTGTCGCCTGCTCCCCGCCGGAGCGCGCGCGCCGAGCGGCCGCGCAGAGCCCTCGCGGGCAGCCGGCAGTCGCCGGGCGCCACCGCAGGTAGGCGAGGTCCCCGCGCCCGCCCCCGCCCCGGGGCTCCGAGACCCCTCCCCCCTTCCGGGGAGGCGGAGGCTCGGCGCGGCCGCCGAGGGGCGCGGGCGGCGGCGACTGCGACGACTCCCCGGTGCGTCCCGGGCTGCGCGCTGCTCCCCGCGGCCCCGGCGCCGGAGCAGCGCGGGCGGGCGCGTCCCCAGCGCAGGTAGGGAGTGGGCTCGACCGCGCAAACTTTGCCAGGATCGCTCCTGCGCCGGAGGGCACAAAGTTTGCTGCCAGCCGCTGGGGTCTCCAGAGGCCGCCGCGTCCGCTGCAAGTTGTGGAAATGGGGTGCGGGGGCGGCGCGGGGCGCGGAGGCCAACGCCGGGCAGCCGGGCCTGCTCCCGGACGCCCCGACTGCGCGCCTTTCCCGCCCGGGCGGCGGCCTGCGGGCGAGCTGCGGGGGCGCAGCGGGAGAGCCAGAGCGAGCCGACCTGGAATGGAGGCGTTTCGGGAGCAGGATGCAAGGCGCTTGCCTGCAGCTCGACCTCCTGACTTCGCTTGAGACCCGGAGGACCGGCCGCGAAGGAGTGACCTGCCGACCTCGGGGCTCGCGAGTGCCGCGCCACCGATATCCAGAGCGCCTTTCAGGCCCACACCCCGCCCGGGTGTCCGCGAGCAGTGGGCGGGCACAGGGGCCCCAAGGGCTGGCCCTACGCCTCGGCAAAGGCCCTTGCCTGGCTCTGCGCGCTCTAGCCTCCGCCCTCTGCCTGGGGTCAACTTGGTTGGGCTGGAGAGAGCCCCTGGCGGCTCTGGGTGCGGAGAACCAGGTGGCCCCGGGGGACGACTTAGGGAACCGACCGGGAGCGCCTGGCCTCAGTCGGTCTCGGGGATGGGGGGAGAATATCAGGGCGCGGCCTATCTCCTAGAGGCCCTCCGTGGCCTACAGCACCTTCCGGCAAGAAGGGCAACCCGCAGGCCTCTAACATTTGGCGCTAACTATCCTCAGGCCCCCTCGCCATGGGCTTCTTAGCACTCAACAGGCCAGTGGGGGCACTCACTGAAGCTGAGTTGCTGCCCTGTCCGTGGGGAATCTCTCCTGGGTGTATTTGGAACCGAGGGTCCCTCGAGGGACGCGGGTTCTGCCTGCGCCTCGCATTTAGCTGCTGATACCTGAGATGCTGACACTCTTGCCTTATCCTTTCTTGGAGGGAAACCTCCGGTGCCTCAGCTCAAGGCTGGGCCTTTCAGGAAAGGGCACTCGGATATTATTCTGGTCGGTATCTTCTACGGGACAGAGAGAACCCAGAAAGTATCCCGGTTCCAGGAGGCCGGCCTCAGCCAGGGTGCAGGTGCCAGTGGGATGTCCTGTTGTGCTCCAGATGAAGACAGGCCTGCCTAATCCAGGACTGGACAGCAGGGCCTGGGTGAGCGCTGGCAAGGCCGCTAGACTCCTCGGGCAGCACAGAGCTTCCCCAAACAGGGTGGCCGTCCAGGCCCCCGTGTCGCGGGCCTGGGGCAGCACAAAGCGGAGGAGGATCAGTGTGCAACAGCCTTGGAAAGTAGCTGGTGAGCTTGATTTCTGGATTAGAAGAAAGGGCTGCCCGGGAAAACCGGGCTATAGGTGGGTGGGGACTGGGAGCTTCTATTTAGGCTCCCAGGCAGGAAAGGAAAACATTGCAGTGGTGGTCAAAGGTAGTCCCTGACACCCCTCCCCCAGAGACCCCCACCAAGGGGCAGTGCGCAAAGGTGGGCACTTCTGCTCAGAAGATAAACAGTGGCGTGTTCAGGGGGCGCCGTTCCCTGCAAGCTGTGGCCGCGCAAGGAACGGGCCTGGGTGCGCTGCTCTGCAAACCCGAGCCGGGAGCCGCGGGGCTGCTGGGACCTGGGCGCTGGCTGTCGTCCCCGCCGCCTGGGCTCTTGCAATCGCCGGGGTTGGGCCTTGGGGAGTGGGGTGAGGAAAAGGTGCTTAATGCATCCTTCGTCGGTGACTACCGCTCCCTGAGCCCTTGGCCACCCTGGGCTCCTGCCCCTCCCTCGCCCTGGCCTCATTACCGGGAGAGAGCGAGCTGTTTGTAAACAATAAATAATGGAAAGTAGGAGGATGTTCAGAAAAGGGGCAACAGAAGCCGGAGAACTGGAAGGAGTTGGGAGGAGGGAGGACGGGGGAGGGGAGGAGCCGAGGAGGAAGAGGGAGAGAGGTTCATTTCTGCCCGAGAAGCCCCGGTGGCTAGTTTCTTATTATTTACAGGAGGTGATATTAGCAATTCAGGTGAGAAAGAAACACGGCGGCCACGAGATCGATACAGAATTCAGAAACAATTATTAATGTCATTTGACTCGTGTTCTTTATATATCTCTTCCGGCTACAGACGTTTAAACTGTCTGAATAATTTGCATGGACCGGCTATTCATTATTTCCGATGATTTTCCTTCACAAGCAGCTCGGACGTGGCCGGCTGTGGTTCACCGCGATCGGAGAGCTCTTATTTTCATCTGTAAATTAAAGCAATTACGCAGCAGATATCATATGATGCGTACTGTGGTCTCCAGATAGTCATCAATCACCTTCAACCGAGCTGTCAGAGCGGGCAGATTTCGTTTCTGGGAGGCAGGTTTGCAGCTGGGGAGAGGGCGAGAACGTCATCATTAATTAGAGGGTGACCCTGGGGCGATTCACAGGTCTGAACCCAGGAATCTTTCCGAGCAAGTCTGCACAGCACCGCTGTGCACAGCTCCCCTCCAGCGGTCGGCCGAGCGGGGCGAAAGCAGCAGGGGCGAGCCCGGGCCCCCGGAGAGCGGCGGCATAAAAGGCGGGGAGCGAGTTCGGGGTGCCCGGGCGCCCCTTTTCCGCCCGCGCGCTCGCCTCCGTTTTGGATTCCGGCAAGGTCCCAGGACCAGGACTGGACGGGGGAAGTCTGGGGTGGGCACTCGGCCATCTCCCCAGACTGCTCCGTGCGCCCCGGGCACGGAGCTATGCAAAACGGGCGGGGATGGGCTTCCCAGCGCCCCCTCTCCCCGGTACCTAACCCTGAGGGTCGCCAGGTGGAGCAAGCGTAGCGGGAGGGGCCCCGGTGCCGAGTTGGAAAACCTGCTCTTCCGAGCGCCCGGGGATGCCTGGCAGTCCCGGGTTGAGCCGCGAGGGGTTAGGGGAGGCTGAGGGAGGGCGGCCCGCGGAAGGGGGTGGAAGAAGAAAGGGAGGGCGGTTCGGCGCGCAGGAACCCGCAGGCCCCGGGGTGGGACGGAGGAGGGGGGCGTTCCCTGGGGACAAGGTGGCGGAGAGTCGCCAAGCCCCGCAGCGCTTGGGCCACGGAGCCCTGGAGTGGATGGCTCTGGGAAGGGCCTCAGGAACCACACACCTGAGGGCATCTTGACCTCCAGACGCCGACACTTGCAGCCGCATTTGGTTCTGGAACTCCGCTCCGGAGTTGGGTTTGAACTGGCGGGAGGAGGTGCGGCTAACCAGCTAAACAATGGCGGGAGCCGCGCGCCGGCCTGCGAAGCTGCCTTCCTCCACCTGGAGCGGAGCGCGGAGGCCCGGGCGGCGGGCCGCCTGCTCCAGCGCCGGGCTAATTTTAACTGTTGATTACATCTTCAGTGAAGACTCAGTCGTGTGTCCCTTCACATGTCTCATTTGTAATTGAGACTAATGATTACAGTGGGGCGGGAAGGAGCAGGTGCTCATTAATTAATTTCTAATTAAAAGTGCTTCCCGTCCTCGGTGACTAAGGAGAAACAGCATTCGTCGGGGCGATATTGACTCCACGGATGAAATTCATTTATTAAAGCCTGTTGGCCCCTTCGCCCCGCGTGGCGCCCCCGGCCCGTCCCCGCCCCGCCGCCCGGCCGCCACGAGTGACCCGCACGTCTGCGGCCCGGCCGAGCTGCGCGGCGTGGGCTGACGTCAGCACCTCCGCCGCTTAAAGCCAAGCACATCTGACTTGACGGGTTCGCGCAACTCGTTTTTTTTTTTTTCTTTTTTGCAAAATATGTATTTGTGTCGCCGCTGCGAGGCCGGTTGGTCCCAGAACCCCCTCGAGTCTCGGGAATGTGAAGCTAAAAGGCTCGCCGAGGCCGCTGCGTCCCACTTTCCTACCGGGTTAGAAAAGTTTGCGGGGCGTGTGGATGAATTAACCCGCTCTTCTGCTTCGCCCTACCAGCGCCTAGGAGCCGGCGGCCCCGGAGCAGTGGCCGCGCCACGCCGGCCCCCGCGCGCAGGACCCCACCGGCCCCGCCCGCCGGCCCCAGGCGGTGCCCGCCATGTCCTACCCGCAGTTTGGATACCCCTATTCCTCCGCACCCCAGGTAAGGGGGCCTCACGAGGGTGCAGGGAGCGCGGCCGGACACACCGCGGGCGGGCTGTCTAGCGACCCGGTGTCGCTTCCCAGAGAGCACGGCCTGTGCCGCCCGCTCCTTGCATCCAGCCCTGCAGTGAGCAGCGGCGCTGAGAGAATCTGCCGTGCGGCGGGGGGGCCTCCATTTCTCCCACTTTGTTTGACCCCCACCACACCCCAGGCTCTGAGGCTTCGCCCCAGAGGAGCCCGGGGACCCGGGAGAGATCTGGCACAGAAGGGCGTGCTTGGTCTTGGAAACCCCCCCCCCCCACACACACACACAGAGACCCCAGGGGAGGGTGTGAAAACGCCAGGACCTGATGGGCTGGACCCCAAGTGGCTGGAGGAGGCCTGGCTGATCAGAGTCGCGGCAGGGAGGAATGCGTGGCCCTGTGTGGATGGCCATGCGCCTGAGGCCACAGGCACGCACTCCTGGGCGAAGGTCGGGCAGGTGGAGGCCTAGAGCCCCAGCCTGGCGCCTGGGTTGCCGGCCCTTCCTCGCGGCCCTCTCTCCTCCAGTTCCTGATGACCACCAACTCGCTGAGCACATGCTGTGAGTCAGGTGGCCGCACGCTGGCAGACTCCGGGCCCGCCGCCTCGGCCCAGGCGCCTGTCTACTGCCCGGTCTATGAGAGCCGGCTGCTGGCCACCGCGCGCCACGAACTCAACTCGGCCGCTGCGCTTGGCGTCTACGGGGGCCCCTATGGCGGCTCGCAGGGCTATGGCAACTACATGACCTATGGCTCTGAGGCGTCAGCCTTCTACTCGCTGGTAAGGGGAGGGAATTATCTGAAACCTTACCCCGCCACGCCACGCCCCCACCCCCCCCCCCAATTGCCAAGCCTCCTCCCGGAACTCTGGAGTCAGGGGCGCCAGTGCCCTTAACCCCAGATTGGTCGGGGTGGGAGGAGCACACCTTCGCTGCTGCTTCAACTGTGCGCCTCCCAGCCCAGTTCCTCAGCACACCTCCAGCCCCGAGGGGAGGGCCAACCTGGCAGTTCTGACCACATCACCGGCCCAGTGCCCGCCCCTTCTCCCCACCTCCCAGGCTTTCCCCCACTGAGCTCCCCTCCCCTCACTCCTCCCGGCCCCCCTCCTCCTCTCCCCCCAACCCGCCACCACTCAGCTAGCCCTCTCCTGGCCTCTCCCCTCCTTGCCCGCTCCATGCCCACCCTCTTGCCCCACCCCCATTTTTCTCCCTCCTTCCTCCCTTGCCTTGTGTCCTGCTCACCCTCCTCTCCTCTGATGCCTCCCAGCCCCCCACGCCTCTTCTCTGCCCCTTTCTTCCTCCAATCTCATTGTCCTCTCTCCTACTCCCCAACCCCCCCAACTCTGCTCATTCTCCCTCCCCTTCTGGAGGTTCCTTTGCTCCCTGGGCCCGAGAGAGTCTGGGGGCATGATGGCTGGTGAGGCTGCCCAGGGGTCTGTGCAAAGCATGCAGGAGCCTAGGTGCCTGGGGGCTGGGGTGGAGCTGGGTCGCGGACTGCCCGGAAGCTGCGACCCCAGGCTCCTGGGATCCTACAGAATGGCTTCGACTCCAAGGACGGGCCTGGATCTGCGCATGCGGGTCTCGCGCCTGCAGCGGCTGCTGCCTACTATCCCTACGAGCCGGCGCTGGGCCAGTACCCCTACGACAGGTGAGGGACAGAACCCCACCTCCACTGCCCCCCGCAAGGGCCCCTGCGCTCTATTCAGCCATCAAACTCCCCACCACCACCAACTCCTCGACCCCCTGTGAAAGGTTGGGAGACAGGAGGAGGGGCATTCTTTGGGTCCGGCTCCCGCTGACCTTGGGTTAGTCCGAGCCCCACCTCCTAGGCAAGACATGCCCCATAGGGGTAAAATGCGTCCCGGCCTCCCCTCCCCTGCTCCCCACGCTGTCTGGACTCCCAAAGCCCTTGCTGCGACGCGGTTTTCCGGGCAGCCAAGTCTTGTTGCCCGGGCTTCAGACACCTGCCCCACCCAAGAGGTGCAGCCCATGTGGTGTGGGACCCGTCCACCCTCCCCTATGGTGGGAGCTGGAAGGGGGAGTCCAGTGGAACCCATTCAAAGACGGCATGCCCCATCTTGGCAAGAGGAGGGTAACAATTATAAACTTAACTGCAGGAAGTCCACAGTAGGCAGTCTGGGCACTTTCTCCCTATGGGAACTAATGGCCATTTCTGCCCATGGGTGTTATACAGTTCGGTTCACACTTCTGTGATGTGCTTTCTGGTTTGGGGATCAAAGGGTAGGAGAGAGGACCCGTAAAGGAACTCAAAGAATAGATGTCTAAGTAGAGTGGCCGAGACCTGGCCAGGCCTTGAGCGCTCCACCCCAACCACTCTGGCTGGGAAGGAGCCCAGGCTCCCTGTAAGTTTAATCAGATAGAACATCTTCACTCTCAGGCCACAAAAGGCAGTGCCCATAGGCAGTGGCAAGGGGTAGGGGCCTGGGTCCCACCGGAGTCTTACCACCATAAACACACCCCCACGATGGGGACTGAAAGCCTGCATGGGCCTCGTTCCGGCCGCCGGCGCCGCAAGGGTCTCGGCCGGCACCCCATTGCCCAGCCTGTCTCCAGGTACGGGACCATGGACAGCGGCACGCGGCGGAAGAACGCCACGCGCGAGACCACCAGCACGCTCAAGGCCTGGCTGCAGGAGCACCGCAAGAACCCCTACCCCACCAAGGGCGAGAAGATCATGCTGGCCATCATCACCAAGATGACCCTCACGCAGGTCTCCACCTGGTTCGCCAACGCGCGCCGGCGCCTCAAGAAGGAGAACAAGATGACGTGGCCGCCAAGGAACAAATGCGCAGACGAGAAGCGACCCTTCCCGGAGGGCGAGGAGGAAGAAGGGGGGGAAGAGGAAGCCAGGGAGGAGCCCCTCAAGAGCACCAAGAATGAAGGTGCGTGGGAGGTCGGCCATGCTGGCGCTGGGGCACTGAGGTCAGGGACTCCCTGTGCCTTTTTCTGGGGTTCTAGGACCTCTAAAGACATTGAACCTGGGGTAGTAAAAGCAAACTTCAAGGGCGTGGGCAGCAAATGAATGAGCTGGCCCAAGAGAGACCCTGAGCCCAGGGGGCTTGCAGTACTAACTGGGAACAGGCTTGAGGAAACCCAAAACAACGTTTAAAACATGAGACACACCCACCCTACCATTGCCCCTGTCGGTCTGAGGAGGAAATCACTAGCCCTCTGTTGCCCCCTGGGGGGGTAGGGAATATCCCGAGCAGGTGCCAGGGACAAAGAAAGGCTGTGGGTGCTTTTCCTAGCTCCAGGGTCGGGCCGTGGGCGCAGAGCTAGGAAGGAAGAGCGGGGTTGTGATTCGCTCCCGCCTCTCTTCCTGCACTGGCCCCTCTTTCTGTCCTGCGCAGAGTCCGCGGGCAAAGAGGGAAAGGATCTAGAGCTCACTGACTTGGAGGACTTCGACCCACTGGAGGCGGAGCCCCCTGAGTGCGAGCTGAAACCGCCCTTCCCGCCCCTGGATGGCGGTCTGGAGCGCATCCCTGCCGCGCCGGATGGTCTAAGCGCCCTGGGAAAGGAGGCCTCGGGCACCCTCCGGATGCCCCTGGCTGCCGGTGGCAGGGCGGCCCTGGACCAGGACCTGGAGAGGGCCAGGAGCCGCCTCCGGAGCACAGCGGCCGGGCCTGAGCAGCAGCCTGTTGCGGGGGGCAGCTCGCAGGCTTGCGAGGCCAAGCTGGGCTTTGTGCCGGCTGGGGCACCGGCGGGCCTCGAGGCCAAGCCACGCATCTGGTCCCTGGCTCACACGGCAACCGCCGCTGCCACCGCCCTGAGCCAGACTGAGTTTCCGTCATGCATGCTCAAGCGTCAAGGTCCCGCTGCCCCTGCAGCCACTTCCTTGGCTCCTGCCTCGTCCTCACCTGCGGCCCCGGCCCCCACTGGTGCCCTGGACAGGCACCAGGACTCCCCGGTAACCAGTCTCAGAAACTGGGTGGATGGGGTCTTTCACGACCCCATCCTCAGGCACAGCACTTTGAACCAGGCCTGGGCCACCGCCAAGGGTGCCCTCCTGGACCCAGGGCCGCTGGGACGCTCGCTGGGGGCAGGCGCCAACGTGCTGACTACGCCCCTGGCGCGCGCTTTCCCCGCCGCTGCACCCCATGACGCCCCAGCCTCGGGAGCAGCCAAGGAGCTGCTGGCCATCCCCAAGACCGGCGGCAAGCCCTTCTGCGCCTAAGTGGCCCCGCCCCTGAGCAGAGGAGGGGCCGAGGCTCAGGCTGCAGGCCTGTAGGTCGCAGACTCTTTTTCTACCAAGTTTCCAAAGCAGGACAAGAGCTTGGCGAAGTTCAGGCAGCCAACCCACCGTGGAAGGAGGAGCTGAACTCGGCCTCTCCAGGCCACAGACCAGCACCCAGGAGCCGCCTTGCCAGGTCCACCGACCCCACCTGGACATGCACTAGTTCGGGCCACTCCCAAACTCCGGGACCCATCGGGTAGGGCTGCTCTCCGAGCAGAAGGGAGCCACCCTGAAGCATAAAGTTTACGTCCGAAAGTTTACATGGAGAAGACATTTCCGTTCTGAGGCTTTGTTTGCTTGGCTGTCTCCTTTCGGGTTCGAGGCGCGCCGGTATTCCTCCTGAAGACCCCTCAGCCCGTGGACCTGATTGCATCCTC
Source organism: Callorhinus ursinus (assembly GCF_003265705.2). Taxonomy (NCBI): domain Eukaryota; kingdom Metazoa; phylum Chordata; class Mammalia; order Carnivora; family Otariidae; genus Callorhinus; species Callorhinus ursinus. Next base: position 92,250,054 of record NW_027397065.1, read on the forward strand.
CGCACATTGGCCAACAGCACTCCACCTCGTTCACACTATTGCACACTCTTAACTCGATAAAATTATGTTTTTTTTAAATGTATGTTCACACCAATAATTGCCTGCTTCAGAGGCTAATATAACAAAACCAATAAACCGAGTGATGGTGTTTGCATTGCAAAATGAACACGTTTCAAACCCGGGGGTTAGAGCTCTTGCCAGAGGATTGAGTGGAAGAGGGGTCCTCAGCCCAGAGTCCTCAGGGAAGTTGGCAGAGCGCCAGACGTTTATGGAAAGCCAGTTCTTTGAAGGAAGAGTTACAGTATCCTTCCAGGATTGCTGGACTCCGTAATGAAACTGGATGAGAGGCCCAAGACTTTTAAACTCTCCCCAGTATACTAGACTCCAGAATTTTGAGAAAATAGGAGTTCCTCTCGCTAAATTAGAATAACTTTTAAACTTTCTAAATTCCCCGCAACTGTGTCCTGGGGAGAGCGGGGAAGGGATGCCATCCCTGCCCTGAGGCCCTCCTGCTGTGGACTGCTTTCAGACCGTCCTTTGCGCTGCTGAGGCGGCCTTCCTCAGCCCTTCCCAGTTCCTAACCCCGCCTCCCCTCCCTCCCGGGACCTGCCGCCTCACCTCCAACGTCGGCGCTCAGAAAACCCTGGGCCACGCCTCGGTGGGGAGGGGGAGGGGCGGGGGGAAGCATTTAGTAGGCTGCAGGGAGAAGGCAGGGCTGCGAGTCAAGGCCACGGCGCGGGGACGGGTGGCCACGGGTTGCCTCGCCTCGCCGGGGTTCCTGCACTTTGTAGACCCCTGGATTCGCTCTGAAACACGGGTCCCCCAACCCCACCCGCTCGGAGCCAAGCCCACGGGCGGCCCACACCCCTGAACTGAAGGAAAGCCGCCGTTCCCCGGCTTCCGTCGACTCTGCGCCCCGCCCACCCCCGCCCCCGCAGGCGCCTGGCCCCCTGTGCGGGCCCCTCGAGGGCTTCGGGCGAGCGCTGGGCGCCCCGGACTCCAGGCGCGCCCTCGCCTGCCGGCGCTTGGCTTAAGGCCCCGCTGGGCCTCCTTAAAGCCCCAGGTGTCCCGAGGAAGGACAGACGGCCAAGTCAGCGGACCTGCAAGGGGGCAGCGTCGAGGAGAGCGCGGCTGGAAACGCGGGTTTTCTCGCGGGCCGGCGGGCAGCCTTGGAGGGACACGCGAGGCGGGGCCTTTTCCTGCGCGGGTTGGGACTGGCCTGGGGCCCTGTGGGGTTCTGGGCCCCGGGGAGAGACTCCGGGAAGGCAGGGAGCGCGGCGGGCCCGGGTGAGGGGGGGGGGGCGGGCTTTGGGGCGAGCTGGTACCAAGAGAGGGAAAGCGTGCGCAGCCAGAAGCCGGTCTCGGGTCTGTGCCGGGCACCCCTGAGTAGTGGGCCCCCGAGTCAGAGAGCCGGGACCCCGACCCCCAGCCCTGGAGTGAAGGGGGCAGTCCCGGACCCCGAGTGGCGGAGCCGGCGCCCAGCCCGAGGCCTGTCGGGGCCGCGCGGTAATTGGATTGTATCCGCCCTCGCGCTGTCACCGTATTGACTTTCGCTCTCTTGGATGATATTATCGAGATTCGGAGGCTCGCCGCTGATGCGCCTGTCAGAAGGACTGCGGCGGGAGCCCCCGGCCTGGCGAGCGAAGCATCAGCCAAGATAATTTGAAGTGAAATTTTCATTTTGACAGTAAACCCCTCAATTTCTAAAGGCTCCGCGCTCCGAGAGCTCGCTGGCAGGGGGAGGCTTTGCAGAAAGCCCACGTCTTAGACTGAAAAGGGCAAAAGAACTCGAATTAGTTGTAATAGATAAAAGGGCAAAAATAAAGAGTCAAGGGTACTTGACAGTAATAGCGAAAGTGGAGTCTCGCGGGAGACGCGTTGCGGCCGCGGCTGGGGCGCCAGGAATTTTAATGCGGCGGAGGGCGGCCGCCCGGGCGCCCCCACCCCAACCCCAGACAAAGCCAGACATTTCCAGCAGAAATCAGGCTTCTCGGACGCAGGCAGCGCTGCGGGGCGGGACCGGTGCTGTGGGAACCCGGGCCGGGGCCCCTGGCTGCTGGTGGCAGGAGCGTGCCGGGATCCCGCTGAGTCTGGACCCCCGCAGCTGCCCAGGCCTTTTGCCCTGGGGACCTCACACTCTGGGCAGGGCCTGTGACCGCAGACCCGGGTCAGAACCCCACATTGTGGGAGCCCTCCGACCTCAGTGGCACTGACCAGAAGAGATTTATTGGAATAATCTGCAAAATTGTGTGAAATACTGACATCAGGTGGGCTGGGGGGACTTCAGCAACATACCAGGGGCTGCCACCTCCTCCTCCTCCTTACCTTGGGGGGGGTGAACCCTGGAAGGCTCCCTGTGGGCACCCTTACCCACCCTCTGGCTTGTGTGCCCTGGGGTGGGGGTCAGGAGGGCGCCTGCATGGAGTGGGCTGGGCCCGGACCTGGATTTAAGAGCCGGGGCTTGGGGGGAAAGGTCTTGTGGTCGGGGGCAGGGGCCCCCTCCCTCCCTGGGAGGCTGTCAGGGAGGGAGCTGGAGGCTCAGAGCAGCGCTGGGGACCCGGCTCTCAGCCATTCAGGCGTGGCCAATTCAAACACGCCAAGGAAGGGATGCTAAATTAACGGCGCTCTTTACATAGAGCCCAAATAAAACTGTAATCAGCGGCGCGTTACTTTTCATTAAGCGAGTCTGACAGCAGCATATCCAGACCCGACAGGGGAACAGGCACGGGAAATATACGGTGCTCCAGGCCCGGCCCAGTCTAAGATAATTCCTTAAGCTCCATTAACAACTCTTAGCCGCGGGAAATGGGCTCCCGGAAAACGTCTCCAAATCTAAAAGCTTTATCGACCCTCCATTCACCGCTGATGCCTCCATTTCTTTGTTTTTTTCTTCCTTTCCTTCCCCCTTTTTTTTTTAAACTTAAGGGAGAGACATCCAGCAAGGTAATAGAGTTTGACACGACACCTTCTTAACTAGAAAGAGAGGCAGGGAAGCCAGCCCTTAAATGATATTTAAAAGGCAACCAATTAAGATTTAAAGTGGTGGTCTCCTGAGATTATGCATGCGGTTTATGCCACCCGCCTTTCCCTGGGCAGGCCTGCCTGCCGGCTGTCTACAGCCCGTCTCCCGCTCCGCCTCTCCCCCCCCCCGCCCCCCCCCCCACATAGAACAAGAGATGAAGGAGAAGCAAGATCTTTCAATGCTCCAGTCCTTTCTGGTGGAAGGATGCTTGAGGTCTCCCCTCTCCTAAAACAAACAATAGGGGATTAAGGGAAACTGAGCCTGGTTCCCCCCTCCCCCGGCGCAGACAGGTAGCTGGCCCCATGGTGTTCCTGGCGTCTGGGTGCCCAGATGTGGCCCCTCTAGTGGGGTGTGGGTGCCCAGGCTGCAGGCCTGTGAGGTCCGCCTGGCTCCCAGTAGGCCGGCCTCCTGTGAAGGGACAGCCCAGGCTGGGGCGGGGAGTGAGGGGTGGCAGTTGGTATCAGAAGAGCCGCTGTGAACTGCCTCCTTGGAGCTGGCACACTCAGGGCAGAGTCCCCACCCCTCCGTGCTCTTGCCCAGCTCTGCTGTCCTCTGTGCCAGGCTGTCGGGACGATGCCGTCTTAGTGTGTCTCCCTGAAAGCCCGGCGTCTGGGGTCAGCTGCTGTCCCCTCCCTCACGGTGACGGTGACACTGGCCTGAGCATCTGTTCCATTGGTGCCACTAAGTGGAGGAAACTGGGAAGCCCTGTAGACAGATGAGGTCGTGGGAAGGCAGTGAAGCCCAGGGAAGGAAACACAGGGCCTTTCCATCTGGCCCTGTCTCAGGCCCTGAAGGAAGAGAAGGTGGGAGGGAGGGCAGAAGGGAGAGAAGTGGGAAGGAGGAGAGCAGAAAGGGGAGGGAGGGCTGTCTTCCAGCATGTGTGGCATCAGCTTCCTGAAGAAATAATTGTGGGGAAAAATGCATTTTCCCGGGGCGCCTGGGTGGCTCAGTCATTGAGCGGCTGCCTTCTGCCCGGGTCATGGTCCCGGGGTCCTGGGATCGAGCCCCGCATCGGGCTCCCTGCTCCGCGGGAAGCCTGCCTCTCCCTCTCCCACTCCCCCTGCTTGTGTTCTCTCTCTCGCTGCGTCTCTCTCTGTCAAATAAATAAATAAATATATCTTGAAAAAAATATATATATATATAAAATTGCCTTTTCCCTAGAGGACTCTGGCTCTGGGATGAAGACTTTATCTGAAGTCCCCGGACCAGACAGGCCCCTGCACGTGCACCTGGGTGAGCCCTGAGCCGGCGGTGCCCCCACCTTGCTGTTCGGGAAGGATGGGTGGGCACCTCGAAGTTCCTTCGGCATCAGCCAAGCCCACTCTGGACTTTAAGAGGCAGGGCTCCCTCACCAGCCAGGGAGCAGGGAAGACCCCGGCTGCTACTTCTAAAGAGGTCTCAACCCCAAGGGTGGAATTCAGAAGCCAGAAGCTCCACCCAGTAAAAGCCTTGATGTCTTGAACCAAACCCAAAATGCAAGAAGGTGCTGAAAAACCCAAAGCAGGAATTAGACCAGGAGGGGTTTTTCAAGCTTTGCATGACCCCTGGCCCAAGTGGGGTGGCCAATGCCACTGTTCCCTGCATCCCATGGTAATCCTGTTTTGTTACAGTGATGTGGTCATTCCAGGGATGGGGCTCCCAGAAGAGGAGCTGAGTTCCTGCAGGGTCATCTGTTTCCACTACTGGACTAGGCAGGAGCCTGGACTGAGCAGAGCTGCCCTGTGGTCACAGGGAGATAATACTGATAATGGTCATACTAAGGGGGGTGCATGAAGGTGGGGGTGTGCCAGCCCAGTAGTCCAAGCGCTGCATTATTTTAAATGCATAATCCATATGTTCTTCGTATGAAGCCAGCGACAGGACCTGATGCACTCACGTGCACAGTATTTGTGTGAACCCCTTTTCCACTGGCCCAGGGCTTACAGACGCACAGCAGGCGGGGCCGGGAGAGGCCAGGAGCAGAGGGGGGGCCCATGCCAGGCCCTAGAAGCTGCTCCAGCAGATGAGGTGTATGATGTCCACCTTTGCCCCTGTCCTGCTGAAATGATGCCCCTGGCCATGGTGAGCAGGGAACCCCCAGCTGTCCTGGGCTCCAGGCTTCGTGGGCACCCAAGATGTTGACAAGAGGAGGGCAGACGTTCACAGTGCAGGGGGGGCCAGTCCAGGGGCCAGGGCACCAGAAGGGACAGTGCTCCTTTTAACCTGGGGGAGGGAGGAGGGAGGGGGATGCAGCAGTGCGGTTGGTTGTGGAGCCGGATTGGGGAAGCCTGGGTGGGGCAACAGGCAGGGCTAGCTTCAGGCCACTTGCTGCCCCCGCCCCCGGGGGACAGGAAGTCCCAAAGTCCCCAGGACAGGGCTGGGACACAGTGGCTGGATAGGCAGGTGGGGGCTGCTCACGCACATTTGTTGGGTTCCCAGGCATGGGGAGGCCAGGGATTGGAGAAAAATATCCAATAATCCACCAGAATACGGGCAGAAGGGAGGGACAACCCCGGCCCAAGAGGAAGGTTATTTGCCCGGGATGCTTTCACATCTGTTAGTGACCTGTTTGGATGCAGCAGGGAGGACTCTTGTGTCAGGAAGACTCAGAGAGAAGCTAACAAAATGAGGGGCATTTCTGAGAATAGAAATACAGGGAACCGGTGGGTGCCACAGGCTAGACCTCACTCTGCACTGATTCAGCAGCAGAGAACAGCCCCAGCCTTTCTGCACACAGCACAGCACGGTGACCACTGCCATGCCGGGCATGGCCTCCCGCACCTCACGGGCATCCTGGCCTCGCCGAGGGCACCTGCCTTGAGGGACCCGCAGGCTCAGGGCTTCTCTGGGGATCGCCTATGGCGGAAGGACTTGGCGTGGGGGTCAGGTGCCTTACGCCCAGCCAGTTTCAGCTGTGGCCACCCCCGATGGGGGCAGGGTGGGGAGAAGTAAAGCTGGTGGGGGTGCGGGGGAGAGGGAAGGTCCCGGTGGCTTTGGCTGAGGAGCTGGTGCTGGACCCAGCAAGCTCGCCAACCGCTAAAGAGAGGGGTGCCGAAGGAGAGACCTCGTGGACGTGGGGTCCGGGCCAGGAGCCCAAGCATTGCCCCAGGAGGGTCTCAGCCTCCGAGCAGCCAGGCAAGGAGGGAAGAGGAGGCAGCGGGGCCCCGTGTCCCGGGACAGAGGGTGAAGACGCCTGGCCTGTCCCTGAGGAGCTGCGGCCCCGGGGCTTGGCGCTGTCCTCCTGCACAGGCAGGGCTGGACCTGCCCAGACGAGTCTCCCTGTGCCGCAGACAGCAATGCGTGGGGCGGGCAGCCCCCCGTGGTCACGGGGCCTCCACCCCAACGCTCCAGGCCAAGCTCGAAGTGCAACCCCTCAGACCCTGACCTCAAATCGGAGAGTCTGTCTGCTGCCAGAGGCCCTGCTCTGCCCCCCCCCTGCGCCTCGCAGACCGACCTCCATGCTCACGGCGGCCTCACCGGCGGGGAGCAGGGCCTGTCCCTTCACACAAGTGACTCGGATTCACAATCAGTCCGCAAATGGGACCTTAATTAATGAATTGGATGGTAGAGACTCTGTTTTCATGGAACATTAGCCCAAGCTCAAGATAATCAGCCTGAACACAAACTCCAGCTCTGCAGCAGACCTGCCTGGGGCAAGAGCATAATTTCTGTCAGGCAAGTAGGTGGGCCTGCCGCGTCTGGGGTGCTGGCTCACGGCACCCCCGGCCATAGCACCGTCCCGGCACCGGGGTCAGACCCTTCTGTGGAGGGTGCACACACACATGTTGTCATCGGCACCTCCCAGGGTCGTCGGAGTGCGTGGGCTCACCTCTGCTTCTGCTGGGCTGCGGGTGTCTAGCGGACACTCCCATCCGTCCAGGAGGATGGGATGAGGCCTTTCTGTGGTGGCGCCACCTTTGTGACCGTGCAGCCCGGAAGGGGGTGTGGGACACCCAGGCCTGGGGGAGAACATCAAAATTTGGGGGCCACACCTGGCCCTTCCCACCGTCCTTGTGCAGTGAAAATCGGTCCATGTGAGTGGTTAGATGTGGGACCGCTGTGGGCTGCTACGGGGTGGGGCAGCCCCCGGGGGACTGCTCCAGGCGCAGATTCAGGGGCCTGGGCAAGGGCCGAGTGCACCAGCTCAGCGGGCTGGACAGAGGGGGTCCGCGCTTGCAGCAGTTTAGGAGGAGAGGAGTTGCAGGGGTATGCGCTCTGGGCCCCTCGTGCAGGGACACTGCTGAGGAGCCTGCAGGATCGGGAAACCCCAGACAGATCTGGCTTCTACCTCGGGTGCTGCAGGGGTGAGGCACACAAGGAGGAGAGGCGGCTCCCCCTCCGTGTCTTCACAAAGACACCAGCCTAGAATGTCCTGCTGCAGGAGAACCCAGCAGGGAGGCCAAGGCGCCTGCACGGAGCTGGTGGGCCCCCGTCCAGGCGGGGCTGTAGGTGTGAGCCACACCTCCGAAGCAGGGCACGTCCCTCCGAAGCAGGGCACGTCCAGGTCTCGGCCGGAAGGGGACCCACAGCCCTCCTCGGGTGAAGTGGCAGCGGCGCCCGCGCTCAGGCAGGCCTGCTGCCCCAGCCCCAGGACCGCAGCTTCCCTGAGCCTGGTTGGTTGCACACTTATCTTGATTTCATCCCTAAAAGGCTGCTTCCCCCACCGCTGCTGGGGAGCGGCCGACGGGGGGGGGGAGGGCGATTATCCGCGCCTCCGTGAGTCCTCACCTATCTCTGCAGTGGCCTCGGCTGGCGTGGGGACGGTGGGTCCTGTCCCGTAAGGACACGAACCACGTAGTTATTGTATGCTTGTTCCCATGCTTCTGGAAATCAGAGCCCGTTCTTTCTATTCCTCCAGCTTAAGTACAACATAAATGATTATCTCGCACACTCAACTTCTTCCCTCACTAACGTCACGGCCCCCGTCGAGTATCTGGCAGGAACGCGCCCACTTGGACATGAGCATCCGTGGAGTGGGGGGCCGGGCCGGGCATCTTCTGCCTGCTCCTCACGGGGCAGTAAGTGCATTTGAAAGTGCTGTCCTTTGCGGGAACATAGACGTGGCGTGCTCCAAGCTGGAGTGCCCGGAAATCCCAGTCCCAGGCCGCGGGGGCGGGGGGCCACAGTGGCCCACAGTCAGGATAGGACGCCGTGGAAACAGGTGCATGCAGTCTGGGCTCAAAGCCTTGAGAGATTCGGGGCTGGTGACCACAATCAAACACCCACCAACCTCCCGGGGACCTGTGCAGGGGACAGCCAGACCGTGTGGGACATCAGGGAGTCATCATGCACTCAACACCACTCTGAAGGCCCCCGGTCATAATCGCACCTGCGTGCCGGCCACTTCAGTGTGCTGACCGACTGGTCTTGATCATAGAGAGGGTAGTGGTCACCACTCCACACGATGGGGCAGGGAGGGAGAATGCCTGGGATCCCAGAAGGTTCTCTGGCTCTTCAGACCCTCCCTCTTGCGGCTAAAGAAAAGCTGTAGTCATCCACATGGGGGAGAGGGGGTTTTATTTGGAGACAGGGTCTTTAAAGAGTTAATCCCCTTAAAATTTGGTCACTAGCCTGGGCCCCAGACCCATCTGACTGGCGTCAGGATGCAGACACGCAGAGGGGGAGGTGGCCGTCCACAGGCCAAGGCGAAACCCGCCTGCCCACACCGGGATTTCGGACTTCCCACCTTCGGGATGTGAGAAAGTGAATTTCCACTGCTGGAAGTCACCGGGTCTGTGGCACTTCGCTCCGGCAGCCTGAGGACACTGCTGGGGAGAAGCCGAGCACCCCACACCATGCACCAGCCGTGCCCAGGCCGACAGCCTGGTTCAAACCACCCGGCTGAAATGTGGAACGCACTGACATTTCCTCTTAGGAAGTGGTGAGGCGTTTTGAGGAGAGACATTTCCTTTCACAGCAGGATTGTGCGAGCCTTCCCCTAGCACAGTCCCTGGAACTTTGCAAATGCTCCCACTGGGAACTTCTGTTCGCACGCGCGTCTGCTGATGCTTCTGGCTAAAGCAACACACCCTGAATAAGGTGGGCGAGGACAGCGCGTTTTACGAGACATCGACAGGCTTTTTGTTTGAGCTCTGATGGTTGAACTCTCCGTTCAGGCCTTGACAACGGCCGTGAGACCGTGTTCTGCACGCTTGGTGAAGCCGGTGCTCTGGCCTCATCCGTGGCACCATGACGGGGTCCCTGGGGCCGCTCCAGCACAGAGAGACCCACGGCACCCGCTTTCTTTGGGAAGGGGACCGTGCCAGAAGCCCCTGCACGTGTCGCCGTCCAGGACTCTTCTTGTTGCCAAGACTCGGGCATCGTCAAGCCCTGCTTCCTGGTGGCTTGATTCTCCCGTCCGCTCGGACCCATCTGCAGGTGCAGGGCTGGGGGCGGCACCCTCGAAGTCCACCGTGCTCTCCTGATTCCCATCTGGGCTGACATCCTTGTAAATGAAACAATACGGAGACAACAGTGCGGGAGTCGGGGAGGAGCGTGTGTCCCGCTGCGAGCTGCCTTTGTTGGCGGCACGGAACTGGTGATGACTGTCCGTTCCCCAGGTGCCACACTCAGGCCACATCCCTCCGCTCCCTTTCTAGGAGTTCTGAACACCTGGGTCAGCGTCCTTCCAGGAGACTCTAAGGGATGGGGCTGCACTGGCAGAGCCCAGGCACAGAGTAATCCAGATGATTCCTGGACACTTGCCATCTGGATACCTGCAAGATTGCACACAGACCCCAAGCCCGTGTTTACAGTCGGAGCATCTCACTGAGAGAGAAAGCGGGTGCTTGTGCGTCCCTCGGCTCGTCTTGCTGGGGATGGTCCTGCTAAGTGGCTCTGCCTCTCCAGGGACAGCTTCTCGGCAAACACACAAAACGAGGGTCCTGCTGCAGGGGCCGGGCACACACCCATGACTCCTGGCTTCTCAGTTATTAAAACCGAGCCCAGAGGGGCTGGCAAGCTCCTGCATCTGGTGCCAAGATGCCGGGAAGCTGTGGGATGGTGAGGCCAGGGCATGAGCGCTGGGCCCGGGGTGTCTAGTCATGGCGGCAGGAGGTGACCCTGAACCATGGCCAGGAGGCGAGCTGGCTGGGCAGCCCCTCGGTCAGGGTCAGCGGCCCCCACAGCTCTTTTCTGGGGCACCTCACAGTGTCGCCCAGAGCGAAGCCAGGGTCGGCTGTCAGAGAACGCAGCGTGGCATCTCCCAGACCCGAGAAATCTCAGAGGGAGAGAAACAAAGGGTTCCACGAGGAAGAAGTGACTTTGGAAGGAAGGCCCGGCAGAAACGGCTCCCAGTTAAAGGACCAGGGGGAAGTGCCGGCTCTGCATGGGTTTCCGCAGGGAGAAGGGCCTTCCTTCCTTGGAGGCCAGTCCCCGGGGTAAGACCCCGTCCAGGGCCGACCAGGGCCCCTCCTGGGCCATGCTCCCCTGGACCTCCAGGCTGAGCGCAGGGATGGCGCGCGGGGCCCCGTCCAGGGGGCGTTGGGCTCTCATCAGAGCGGCAGCCCCCCTTCCTCCCTTCAACCCACACTGACAGCTCATCAGCTCCGCAAAGGACAGATGGCCCCGGGTCATCGTGCAAAAGTCAAATTGTCCTTTGACCTTGCCCACATGACCTCCTCATTACTCTTTTGTGTCAGGGAGAAAGAGCGCATAAATCGCCCGCCCCGCTGTTTCTCTGTGTTTCTCTCCGTTTCTAGCTGTGGGGGAAGCATCTACACAGCTTGGATTGTGACAAATGTCCACCAGTAAATGCACCCGAGCCCCGTGTCCTTGGGGCGACTGCAGTCCTTCCCTCCATGTGGATTGTTCTTCTGTTACTCTAGACACTTGGACAGAACGTTCAGAAACAACCACCAAGGAGTTTAAGAAAAAATAAAAGTCACGCGTGATGCCCTCGCTCGGAGCATACATAATCCCGATGAACTTTTCCCAATTGTTTTCTGTAGGTGCGTCTTTGCAATGACCGCTCTCGGGACGCTGACAAGGCTTCTCAAGAACACCGACTCCAGGAAAGCATCTGGCTATGGATGCTTTTCCAGGGCACAGCCCTCAAGACACCAGTCGGAGGAGGGCTTTCTGGGGTCTGGGTACAGCTGGTGAAGCATTTCACGGAGGTGGCAGTCAGTGCTGGCCTCACCCCGCCGCTCCCAGCTGGGGGCAGGCCGAGCACCACGGGGTCTCACTCTGCGGGCCGTGCAGCGTGCTCTTCGGGGCTGGGACCCGGCCGGGCCGGCGGGGGCTACGGGGCACACGGAGGCACTGTGGTGAGCAGGCTGCCCGAGCCGGCTGCAAAGGGAACCGGCTCGTCTGCCAATATTTGGCCTCCAGAGAGCACCTTCAAGCAGGTACCACGCCGCTGAGGCAGAGCCCCGAGGGGGCTTCCGAGGACCTACCACGGAGCCCACAGAGCTGCCAGCAACCGCGTCCAGGGCCCAACCAGCAGCAGCACCGTCTCGCCTGGTCTGTCTGTCGGCGCACGGCAGCCTTCTCCCGCCCGTCCCTCCAGAGTCTCCCTCAGGGACTCTCCAGCCTGTGGGGGCAGGAGCCCTGGCCTAACACCTGCAGCGCCCCCCACGCCCGTGTCCTGGGGGGCACCCCTCTGCCTGCTGCCCTTCTGAGTTCTCCTCTGGGTGCCTCCGCCAGACAGGAGGCGCCTCCAGGGCAGGTGCCCACTGTCCCTCCCCATCTGCACGGAGCGCACGCGCCTGGCCGCTCAGGTGTTCGGGAACAAGGCAGACCGCAGGAAGCAAGGGGCCTGTGTCTGGGCTGGGAGCTGACCTGGAACCGCATCTGGGCCGCCTCCTCCCACCGGGCAGGCTCCCCCACGTGCACAATGGAGGCACACACAAGGAGGGAGGGAGAAGAGACTGAGAGGCGGCGGAGGGATGGAGGGAGGAGAGCCAGGCTGATCAGTGCACGCATGGTGGGAACGTGTTGCGGCTGAGGGCGCTGGGCAGGGCCCGGGCAGGAGCCCTGGAGGCCAGGAGAGGTGGTCACCCACAGCCCAGGAGGCACCCCCCACCCCTCGCGCCCAGGCAGCCCAGGGAGACCCCACTGACAGTCAGCTGGAGGGAGGGTCCTGTCTCTATGCAGAAGGACCAGCCTGCCACCCTGAGCCTACCACTTCCTGGCAGAAGCCTGGGGCCAAGCCCCAGCATCCCCGGCCCCTTTCCAGAGGAAATCACGTGTCAAATAGATAAGACCTCAGAGCTGGGGGCCCCAGGGAGTCGGCACCTTCGGGGAACCCGGGGTTTGCAAAGGGCAGCCGACTCCTCACCAGGGCGGGTTGAGGGCCCAGAGAGCTCACCGGCCGGCTGCCTGTTGGCCTAACCCCATACGTAAACGAGAGTCCGCGGGACAGGCCCCAGAGAGGGCTGGTCTGGGGTCTGCCACTCACATCTGCGCGTCCTGGGCAGGGGAGAGCCAAGCCTGACCCAGAGGTGCCGGTTTCCTCGAGAAGTGATCCCAAGGACAAGAAGGGAGGGAGAACCAGTGTGGAAACTGGTCAGCCGCGTGGCCATGCCCAGGTGCAAACTGGGTGTTTGATGTCCCGGGACCGAGAAGCCCTCTGAGATGCATCTCAGGGAGAGCTGCGGGGAGGGAGCAGGGAAGAGTCCATTCCTAAGGGCTTGCCCAGGTGTCACCAACCGTGGAAGCAGCCGCGGGGCTGGCCGCCCTCCGGGCCCCTCATTTTTCAGCCTGCTGGCTGGCCACCCTCAGGCGTCCATCCTGCTTGGGAATGGTTCTTGGCTGGGCAGAGCTGCCTCCCCACGGGGATGCTCTCTTCCTGGACGTAGCCCACATCCCCAGTCTGCTGTGTGCGGAGGAACCTCCGTGCCAAAGGGCCACCCGACCTCCGAGCTCCCGGTGGCAGGGGTGCCTCTGCGGGGACAGCACAGCCCTGCCTGTGCCCCTGCCGTCCCTCTCCCTTCCCCGTGGGCGTGGAGCCTGGAAGCCAGCCTGTGACTGTTGGAGACCGGCGCTCAAGGACAGGCAGGAGGGTGGGATTCTGACATCGGAGCCCTGCTGGCCGCCCCTGGGCGGGGACCCTGGTGCCGGCTTGTAGGGAAGTCATCGAATGCTCCTGCTGACGAGCTCCCCACAGAAGGAAATGGCATCGACAAGCTGGCGGGGAGGACTGACTGTCCTGACCCAGGAGGAGGGTGGCCGCTGCTAGACGCACGGGATGCTTTGGAAGCAGACAATGGGTGCTGATCTGTCTGGTGCGGCTGACGGTGCCCAGCCCGCCGCAAGCAGAGGCCAGTGCTGATCTGGCATCCTCCTGATCCCATGACAAGGTGACCGTATGGGATGGGGCAGCAGTCCAGGGCAAATTCAGCATGACCTCCTGCACCCGCGGGAGACCTAGTGAGCACGGGGGCCCCGGTCGGTGTGGGGCGCCTGACAGGTCCAGTCAGGAAGCGCTGGCTTTCTGTCCACCTGCCCTAACTGTGACATGGGGACAGTGTGTAGGGGGAAGCAGAGGTGGACGCGGGCTCCCCCTCAACGCAATCCGCAGAAATTCCTCTATCCCAAGCGCCGGACTCTGCTCTCCCTGCCGCCCAGCCAAAGAGCATGCGCTGCTGGCCCCGCTCACCGTCACGCAAGCACTGGTGGGGGATGTGTGAGCTTTGCTACGATTTCAGGCTGGGAGACCGAGGGTACCGTGAATCCTGCCTGTTGGAGTGCTCGGCCGGACAGCCCAGGAGCTGGAGGCCGGGGGGCCCTGACGGGACAGACGCGTGCGCAGGACAGAAGCATCCTTGCTTCGTTTGGGGTTTTTCTAAGTAATCTAATATAGGTACGTTGATGTAGGCATAAACAAACCTGTATTATTTAAAATCTCTAAGATTTTGTAACTGCGATATTTTTTTTAACTGAAATATAGTTGACACTATATATATACCACCCTACATTAGTTTCAGGCGTACAACATAGGGATTCAACTTCTCTGTGTGACACGCCGAGCTCCCCGCACGTGTGAAACATTATTTTTCTCGTTCCTCTGCCACCACGTGACTGACTCATCCACGCCCGAAGCCTGCCCCCGCCCCCACTGTCCTCTGCTCTAGGGGCCGCCAGGCTGTTCTCAGGGTTTATGGGTCTGTGTCTGCTTTTTGTGTGTTTATTCGTGTTTTTTAGATTCCGCATATGAGTGAGATCATAGTAGTATCTGTCCTTCTCTGACTTAACCTCATTCAGCATAAAACCCTCTAGTTCCATCCACGTTGTTGCAAATGGCGAGATTTCATTCTGTCCGATGGCGAGCACTATTCCATCGTGCACACACCACATCTCCCTCACCCATCATCTGTCTGTGGACACTTGGGCTGCTTCCATAACTTCACTGTTGTTGAAAATGCTTCTATAAACATCGGGGCGCGTGCATCTTTTCAAGTTAGTGTTTTTATATTTTGGAGGGTAACTACCCAGTAGTATGATTCCCGGATCCTAGGGCAGCTCTATTTTCAACTTTCTGAGGAACCTGCACACTGTTTCCCAGAGTGGCTGCGCCAGCTTGCATCCCCACCAACAGTGTAGGAGGGCTCCCCTTTCTCCGCATCCCCGCCAGCACCTGTCACTGTCATTTTGATACTAGCCACTCCGACAAGTGTGAGGTGGCGTGTCTCACTGTGGTTCTGATCTGCATTTTCCTGATGATCAGTGAGACTGAGCATCTTTTCATGTGTCTGTTGGTCATCTGTGTGTCTTCTTTGGAATAGGTCCTCTGCTGACATTTTATTGGATTATTTGGTTTTTTGGTGTATACGTTCTTTATACATTTTTGATATTGCCCCTCTATCACCTCTATGATTTGTAAATATCTATTCCCATTCAGTAGGTTGCCTTGTCGCTTTGTTGATGGTTTTCTTTGCTGTGCAAAAACCTTCTATTTTGGTGTAGTTTATTTTTCCGTTGTTTCCCTGGGACAGATGCATCTTCGTAAAGGCCAAGATGGTGGTTAGGTCTGCTCAGGGAAGGTTACGTTAGGTTCAGCCCAGAAAGATCAGGGCCACGTGGAGGAGAGAGGGACAGGTCTCTCCAGGTCTAGTCAGCTTCACAGGAAGAATAAAACCAAGCCATCCTCCCAGGCCCCCAGAACAGCACGCCGGTCAGGGCTGGGCAGCTCCAAGGCAAACTCTCAGAGACCTCCCGGGGCCTTAGGACCTCTCCCCACAGACCGTCCTCCTGGGGGATCTAGACCCTTCCCCTTCTCAGGGTCCTGGGCGCGCTGCTGTCCCAAATCCCCCCGCAGTGGCAGCCACAAGCCTGAGGATGAAGGTGTCCGGCCAGTGGGGGGAACCTGACCGGAGCCACCGAGCCCACCGAGTTGGTGACCTCCTTGTCATCTGGCCATGGTTGGAGTCCTGGGCCCCCATGCCCCTGCCCTTGGGGCCCTTGTCCCCGGAGGCCTTTCGCACCCTGTCCCCGTCATGGCCCATGACCACTTCCCTGGCCATCAAGCCCTGGGCAGCACACCTCAAAATGTCCCTTTCAAGTCCTGCAGCCTGCGTGTCCTGCCTGGCAACGCGCTCCTTCTCCAGTAAGAAGGGGCCCGGCCAAGCTGCAGGACAGGAGTCCGCAGGAGGAGGCCCTGGCACCCCGGACAGTCCTGGACCTCCTGTCATTCCTGCTTCTGGGTCTCAGGAGCAGCGCCCTGGGTGCTGGTCCTTTCTCAGGAATCCTATGGACTATGTGTGAGCACGGAGAGCCTGTCTTTGCTGGAAATGTCACACGGAGGCCGGAGGACTGCAGTTTACGGTTTTACTGTGAGGAGCACTGTCAGACTCCTAGTGGCCACAGACCATGAGAAGAAACACGGCAGGCCCAGCAGTGCTGCCTCGTCCTTTCTTCCCGGTCTCTGAGTGAAAAACCTTGCTGCCAACAAGCTGCTTTCACAAAGGTTCAATTTCACATAAGGAAGTGGAGTTCGTCATAAGGAGTCCTTACTCTCCACCTGCTCGGCCTCCCTGGCCCGAGCACCTGTCCTCGTCTGGGTGCTGCCTCGGCCTCCCAGAACCGACCCCCACGTCCGCCAGCACTTGGTGTCCCAACCGTGCCCCCTCCCACGTGCCCGGGCAGGGAGTAAAGCGCGGGCTCTGCTTCCCAGTCTTCCCTGGTCCAGAGCAAGTTCGCAGTCCCCGCGATATTCCTAATTCAAACTTTATTATGTAATTATCGTGCAAAACATATTATTTTTCTCTCTACTTTTCCTCTCTCAGTTAACGGTAAATTTTATTGCATAAATAAATTACACATGCCGTAATTCATGCCTCGCAGCCTACACACCAATTAAACCTGAAGTTGACACACTGCAAGCACAATTACAGGTAATCTGCGAAGTGAAATAGCCATTTATTTGCTCTGCAGTAATAGTGCCGTTTAGTGACACGGTGGCTGGGAGTCCTGGGGTGGCAGGGCTCGCGGGGCCGTGATTTATGGGCTCCCTGACAAAGGTGCCAACAGAACACAGCCTCCTGCCGGGGTCTGGGCACGCCGTGCACGGGACTACCCACACCAGGGACCTGGTGCAGCTGCCCGAGGAGTGTGCCCCGCGGGAGCGTGCCTGTAGGGGGGTGTGCCCCGCGGGAGCGCGCCCAGAGGAGGAGTGTGCCCCGCGGGAGCATGCTCTGTAGGAGAACCAGCAGCCGCAGGCTCCACCCTCAGCACCCCCGAGGGCCCAGCGTGGGGACCACCTCCACCCCTGGAGCTCCTGCTAGCTGAGTTCTGGAATCCAATTACAGCTAATAATTCAACTTAAAGTTTCTGATTAACACTAAGTGCACACCAATTGTTTGTTTAATCAGCCCATTTAGACTTACTGCAAGTTATCCACATCCAAGTACCTATAAAATAAAAGATTTTATATTAGTCTAGCAAAAAAGCATGGTGTCTATTCCACATCTAAGTCACATTCTTTAGGGAAGAGAATGTGTGATGCCCATGAAGACGCCCCACGAAGCTGCCTTCATGTGGCCACCTGTCCACGCAGCCAAACTCTGCCAGGTAGGACGTGCACATGGCGAGCCCATTCCTCGAAGTGCCCCCTGAGCCCTCACACCAATGCTGCGGGAGCACCAGGAGCGTATTTTAGGAGACCCCAGCCCACTGTGACATTGCTTTTTAGGGAAGAAGCCCATTTCCCGTGACTTGCTGTGTCATCCCAGACTCGGGGCTCTGCCACGTGACCCACCACAGCAATGGGACGTGGGCAGGCGCCCCGTGAGCCACTTGAGACAGAAGGGGTGAGGTCCCCCTCACCCCCTGCTGTCCCCTACGAGGAAGGCTTGTCCCACCGGGGCCACTCCCTCCTCGTGGCCAGGATGAAGAGAGACGCAGAGCAGAGCGGCGGCCAGCCCACACCGAGGTGGAAAGGTGGGGAGACATAGCTCCTTGAGACTGGGGGTGTTTGTTCCGCAGCGGAGCTGACCACGCCCCCGAGTCAGGCTCCAGGCCGGGGCTGGTGCCCCCTGGTTGACAGGGCCTGGGGCAGCTGCCCACTCCTGTGTGTTCCCACCATACCCTGGCCTGCAGTGTCGGCCCGTTTACGGTGTCCCAGCGTGAAGAGCTTCCCCGCAGCTGTCCCCTGGGCGCTCACACACTCCGGCTGCAGCCTCATCCCACACCCCCTCACGGGCCTCCACCACGGGCCCCTGTGGTCCCCACAAACCGACTCGCCTTTCTTCTCCTGCCTCTGTCCAGCAGGTGCCGGCCTGCAGGTGGGCGAGGGTCAGGGCTGAGCGTGTGAGCATCCCCCCACTGGCCGCGACAAAGCTGGGGGACAGGATCGCTTGCAGGCAGGGCTGGAAGACGGCCCAGGACAGACCCTTCCAACACCAACCCGATTGGTGGCCGGACCCCACAGCCCTCCAGCCACGAGGTGGCTTTCTCTGTGACTCTTGGACACGTGCCCACAGTGACCCCCAGGCGGCCACTCCGGGCTGGCTCCCCGCTTCTGCAGCACTCGGGCTTCTTGAGGACAGGAGCTGCTTTTCACTGAGCCCAGGTCCACGGGGTTTTGCCCAGAGGGCTTTGAGGATGTTGGAATCAGTGAGATGAAGCTGTCTGGAGTTACATCTCACTCACTGGCCAGGCATGAATTCAGACTTGAAGTGGCTGTGGGTAGAAGGACAAACAGCCATGTGGGTGCCCAAGCTCAGCCGTGCGGACTGGCCGCCTGGCTGCTGCCACCAAGAACAAGAAAGAAGACTCACGCCCATGCTCAGTGTCTCCATCCACATCGTGCACCGAGACTGGGGTGTGCTCACGATTCCCACTGACCTGTGAGGTGAGTGGGGTGGACGATTCTGGAAGCAGCCAGAAGGTCTGTTCCCAAACCTCCCACTCAGCTGGGAGAGGAAGGGAGGGAGTGGGGACGAGGACATAGGCCGGCCCCCAGGCTCACCTGTGCTGGTTCCTAACGGCACGGCGCGTTCTCCCAGCCCCACAGGGACCTGGGTGCGGGGGCCCCACGAGGAGGAAGGGCTCCCTTGGCCTCATGCGCACCATGTGAGCGCGAGGCAGGGAGATAGGACAATTGAACGCCGCCCCCCTCTGCTGTCGGCCGGAGCCCTTCTTCCAGGCTCACCCCTGAGCAGGCTCCCGTGCGGCTCAGCCACTGCTTATCTCTGAAGGTGTCTGGATGTCACGTGACAGCATCAATATGTGCACACGTGTGTGGGTGTGTGCGAGTGTGTGCAGAACGGTAACAGACTCCACGGCCAGAGAAAACCAGCAGCTAAACCAGTGGGAGAGGCCGCCCTGCCCCACCAGGCGAACGAGGAAATATGGAGCCTGCCCCGGGCACACGCCACGTGAGGAAACACAGAGGCCCATGGGCAGAACCCGTGTCACCCACAAGAAGCCCGTGGGGCAGGAGTGAAAGTACGGGACATGGAGGACACCTCGGGGCATGCCACTAAGTGAAAGAGGCCAGGGGAGGGACACGCGTTGTGTGCATCCAAGACAAAATCACGCAGGCAGTAAAAGGACCGGCGGCTTCCGGGGGCTGCCGTGGGCAGGGGTGGACAGGTGGAGCACGGAGGACGCGTGGGGCAGTGGTCGCTTCTGAATGACACATGTCCACACGCATGAAAGGAACAACACCAAGAGTGAGCCGTGTAGACTGAACCACCAATGGTGACAGGTGCACCCCACTAGGGCGCCAAGTCAGCGAGAGGAGACAGGGAGCTCTGGGCTTCCCATTCAAGCTTCCCATGAACCTAAAACTGCTCTTAAAAACTTAGAGTCTGTTAATTAAAAAAAAAAAAAAAACAACAACAAGAAAGCAGGAATATGGTAGTAAAGTCGTCTGATGGCACCCATTGTCCCATTCTTCTTGTGATGAAGCTACCTTAAACTTATTTTTCATTCTTTTTCAGGATGTTTACTGTTTTGTTAATATAAGTAAGACGTATGTCTGTTGCAGAGAAAGTGAAGAAACACAGGACGGAGGCAGTGAGTGTCCCAGACGCCCCTCTCCGCGGCGAGGCCAGCTGGCAGTCGGCCATACCTTCCCGCTGCATCTTCCCGGCAAGTCCCAGCGGGGACTGACCTCAGGGCCACAGACAGGCTGTGAGGAGTTAAGTTCTCGGGCCGCTGGGGCCCCAAGAAGTCTCCAGACGACCTAAGCCAGGTGCAGAGGAAGGGAGGCTGGCAGGCCCAGGCAGGCCGGCCTCCTGCCTCACATTCCTGCCCCCAAGTGGAGAAGCGGGCAGGGAAAGTGCTAGGCTTTTCCAAGATCCAGCCAGTCTGGCTGATGAATGAATATTCCAGGCCAACTCGGCCCGGTTCTCCTGCTCTTGGCCGGAGGGACGGCCTTCAGAAAGGGCAAGGGGGTGCCCGTCATCCCCCAGGTCACCAGAGCCTCTGGAATGTGCCAGATGGCCGCTGAGTGCCACCCCCCACTTGTGGATTCTCCCCAGCACATGCCTGCGAGGTCAAGCGCCTGCTCCGGCCGGCTGACGGGTGTCATCTGGCAGCTGCTGGCTCACATCTTGCAGCAGGGCCCACGGCAGCAGGGAGCGCTTCCAAATACCACAGTGGCAGAGGGTCCGACGTGACAGGCAGAGGTGAGGAAAGGGCACCTCGCCGACACGTCCCGGCTCTCCGGCTGTCACTGCCCGCACACCGGAGGCCGAGGGTGAGCAAGGAGAGAAACGCAGGTCCAGAAGGACAGAGCTTCCCTGAGCAGCTCATGTCATACTTTCCATGTAGCTCCAGAAAGTTCCAGGAGACCCAAGGCGTTGAAAACCCCAGCCACTGAAACTGTGGGTGTTGTGCACATGTGCGTGTGTTCATGTGCATGCACTCATGTGCTCACGTGTGTGCATGCTCATGGGTGTGCTTGTGTGCACGCACGTCTGTGTGTGTGACTGCATGGTAGGGGCAGCTCTCCCAGGAGCCATGCGGTGAGTCCTTCTGTAAATACACAGTTATCTTGTGATGTGGATGATCCTACCCAATCCACTGATTTTATAAACACAGTGTGTGATGTCCCAGGGGTTTTGTCTGGCTGTCCAGATGTAGAGAAAGGCCAGGCACACGTAAATAAACAAGTGCGCGTGCTCCACGTGTCACATGAGCACCTCGCAGCTCCACGCAGAGGTGCAGGGCTCCTGGGGAGCCCACGCCTGGGGTCATGTCAGTGCTGGGGTCAGGACCAGGTCTCATGGCCTTGGGCTCATCTCTGTCCCCCACGAATGCTTGTCTCTCCCCAGCCACGCATACAGAAGGGACTGCCCCAGACACATCTGGGGGTAGAGGAGAGCTGTGTTCTGCTTACATGGCTCGGTGTGTGTGCCACGTGGCCCAGCGTGGCTGCAGGGCCGAGTGGGGCTTTGTCTACTCACTGTGCAGACGCGTGGCTGTTGCAGAGGGGGAGGGGAGGCGACGGGCGTGGGGGGCCTGGCCAGCAGAGGTGGGAAGGGAAGGGGCAGGAGGGAAAGGGCTTTGCACCTGAGCCCCGGGCCCCCCTCCCGCCGTGGCAGCTCCGGCCCGGGCGGGGTGGGGGGCTGCACTCCTGGGGCTGATGACCGTCTTCCCTCCCTCGAGCCCCTCAGCGCTGGGACGGCACAGGAGGAGGCTGGAGGCCGGGCCGCTCTGGGAAACAGCTTGGGGGAGCGGGATGTGGCAGCTGCAGTGTCAGGAAGGAGCCGTGGACCGTGGTGGAGGGAACAGGTATCACCGGCGGCCCATGCGCTCCGTGGGACCCCTGCTGCCTCATCGACTGGCAGACCAGCCTAAGAGCTGACTCTCCTCCCTGTGGGCAAGCAGAGCACGGAGCTGATTCAGAAACAACCAGGACAATGAACAAAACCAGGGCCCGCAGCTTGCTGTCTGGAGCCCTGCTCTGGGAAGCCCCCTTGCTGCCCCCACCACGTCTACAGGGGCTGGGGCCTCAGGGGGCCCCAGGCTGCCGGCTCCAGACCCAGACCCCCAGGCACAGATGTGGGCATGCTTGCCGGTGAGGATGACGCCAGAGACAGAATGTTCTCGCACGTCCACAGTGCCCACGCTTCAAACCCTCTCTGTCCAAGGCCACAAAGTGTCAGCTTTTAAATGGGCCCAAAAATGAAACACCTGCTCAGCTGGTGACATGCAGAGTATACACACACGGGCTCACACAGACTCAGTGCGCAAACACGCACCCCACGGCTCAGCGGCACCACAACAAGGCTGGAGGCACCAGCAGTGAAGGTTTGCTGTGTCCAGACACGGGGATGCTGGTGCTAGTAGGCACCTGTTGCATAAAGCACCGCAGTCCACCCTGTGCCCACGCTGAGAAGACCCTTTGTGGAAAATAGCTGTATTTGCACGTGTTCCTTTGTAAGTAAACAAGAGCTCAGTCTGCTTTTCACAGCCAGTCCCTTTGGCTCTTGAGCACCATCTTCCGGAACTGGCTAGACGCCTGCCCTCGGATCCCACCCTGGGAGACACAGGGACAGCCAGACTCCTGCCAGCAAGGGTCCACGACGTCATGCTGGGAGTCGAGGCTGTGCTGGATGCGTGTGACAGAGCATGCATGTGCACGTGGAGCGTGTGTGCACGGACACGCAGCCTCTGCTGTGGGGGCAGAACTCCCGGCCTCTGGCTCACACGTGTGATCACAATGAACTCGTCGGCGTGTCATTGCGTGCACGAAATTCCACACATGCTGACTTGGCCGTATCCTGTGGTCACACGCTGTCCCAGCTCCCACCCACCTGGAGGGGACAGAATGACACAGAGGTGTGAATGTGGGGAGGGTCCTCAGGACCCCCTCAGAGTCTGTGGGCCACATGCCCTGGGTCGTCCCGCCACACTACGTGGGAGGGACACACGGCTTTGGGGGAGTTGGTCAACAACAAGGGCCACAATAAAAGAACTCCCCCACACTCACGGGGCCACGCCGCGTCCCTTCGAAGGTTCACTGAGCCCGACAGCTGCACACAGCGTGCCCCCAAGACGGTCTGACAGCCCCCAGCCCGGCAGGCGGTAGACCCCGCAGAGCCCGCCGCCACTGCCCAGAGCCCACCGCTGCTCTCCCGCACGTGGTCCACCCAAATCGCCGCTCCTCCGTCCCCAGCACCTGGAACCTCCGCTCCGGGCTGTGAAACTGACCAGCCCTTTCTGTGATGAACCGCGAAACTGCCCACCGCAAGGTGAACAGCACCCTGTTTCGTTGCACCGACTTGAATGGATTCAGCTTCAGCCCGTCAGAAAGTTTACTGCACGAGCAACAGGGACAACGAAGAAGCACCTGGCCTTGGGGGCGGAGGCTCCTTCCACACGAACCCCGCCGGCCCAGCCTCGTAGCCTGGGTTATCCGGCTGACACATTTCTTAAGTTGAGTCATGGGGAAAACAAACGTCATCTGAATAATCACGTCATCCAATCGATCCACAGACTGGAAACTGGGCCTGTGTGCCCAGCACTGCCCAGGAACCGCCCCCAAGCGCACCCACACAGGGTGTCCCGCAGCTGGGACCCTGAGTCACACACCACGTCCCACCTCTGTCCGAATTAAACAGAACAGGGCCTTCGCGAGGACGCTGGCGAGCTGAAGAGCAAGTGTGGGTCACCGAGGCCAGACGGGCGCTCACCTGGGGCCCGAGGGGAAGCACGGAAACCCCAGAAACACTAGGGGTCTGACTGTCCCTCTTCCTGAAGACTCACTCTATTTCACAACTGGTGGCAGAAGACGAAGCAATTCCCGACGCTACGTTTGGGGGACAGCCTGAACACCACACACGCATCCATCACTGGGCTCCTGGCGATAGCTGGGAGGATCCCCTGCCCCCCACCTCTAAGGGGAAACCCCATTGTCATGGACAGGACCCCTCTGGGCCGTCACTTCAGAGCACAGGAAACGTGTCCCAAATCACCTTCCGGCCGTGCTGTGGCAGGCGCCCTGCAGAAGGCTTGGTCGGAAAGCAGGGTTTTCTGTGTCTGGGAAGCGCCCGATCGGTTCAGAACCGGGGTGACTATGAAGAAGCAGAGGCGGTCCAGTGTTCTGCTGAGGAACGGAGTCTGTGCCATTGGTCTTACCTGAGCTGAGAGAATCCCCCACCGCTCTCCGCTCTCCCAGGGCGCTGGCGTTGAACAAATACGCCCCGCGGGAGAAGCCACTGTGCTGACCACGCACTGCCCGTATTTCCACAGCGTGCTCGGGCCACGGCAGCCGCGGAGGACAGAGGAGTGTAGGTTGCCAATTCCAGAAGCTCTCGGGGTCCTCATCGGGGACCAGCGTGCAACCCAGCACGGGACCCCCAAGATCTGGGCATGTGCGCCAACAGCCGGGAGGCTGAGTTTGCCACGTCTCCCCACACTGTTCCGTGTGCTTTGGGATGTGCGGCACTCTTGGGGTGTCTGCACGTGAAGCCCGGAGCCCCTCTGCCACAGAAGGCAGGCGCACGAAGGGCAGGTCCCCCCGAGAGCCAGAGACCGCTCCCCAAGACCCAACATTTCCAGCCAGCTTCCCGAATATCCTCTTTGTGTGCTGAGAATAAATTTTAAAAGTAAGGATCCTCAGAAAAAAGGGGCAACCACAAAGCACCATGTTAAGAGCACACAGCACTGAGTCATTACATGTGGCGTTCCAAGAAGAGGCACGAGGTGTCCTAGGTGGGGCAGCCCCACACGGCCGCATGGTCTCAGCACCCAGGGCGCTAGCCCTTCTCACTCATTCCCGGCCCCGCTCCCTCACGCCCCAACAGACCTTCGGCTGGCGTGTTCAAGACTCCTCACGTTCCGGAACAAAGCGTTCACGCAGTGCTCCACGTTCTCCACAGCGGGGCTGGTGTGCCGCTCAGAGGGACACACAGCAAACACTTTCCTTGGTTCACTGAAACTCAGTCGCTTTGTTGAGCAGAGTTTACAGAATGTAATTTAAAGATTTATATTGGCACTGATTAATTATTGACACTGCATCTGAAACTAACGATGTACTGTATGTTGGCTAATTGAACTTAAATAATAAAAAATATAAAGGATTATATTGGTTAGAGGCGCCTGGGTGGCTCAGTGGGTTCAGCATCTGCCTTCGGCTCAGGTCATGGTCCCGGGGTCCAGGGATCGAGCCCTGCTTTGGGCTCCTGGCTCAGTGGGGCGTCTGCTTCTCCCTCTGCCCTTCCCCCTGCTTGTGCTCTCTCTCTCTCCTTTTAAATCTTTTAAAAAAGATTTATATTGGTTAAAAATACCTTTTCCCTTCTCAGTTGCATATTAGGGTATCAGGGTTTTGTTTTTTTTAATGTTTTGATCAGTTTTTATGGCAGAATGGAATTCATGATATAGAAAACTTCTCTTTAAAAGATTATAACTCACACCTCTTTTGCCCTGAAAAATTATTTTCACTTTGGCAACACACGTGTTATGTATGATTAATAAAACGTACCTTATGAAAAACACAGTCAAGGTATCTTTATAATGATATAAAAACTGCCATACTTCCGAAGAGCAACATCAAGTCGTTTTATTGTGAAGTGGTATTCAATGATTCGAGAATCCCTCCTGCCACCCAAGCAGGTGCATAATACATGCCAGGCATCGGGGAGAGCTTCGGAGCTGTCCTGATTCTGGGCAGGAGCGGCCTTCCCTCCACCCTGCAGCCCCCCAACGCTCTTTTAAGTGAGAACATGATCTGTGGACGGTCCTCTCTACTCTGAAATCAATCCAAGGGAATTGGAAAGCAGTGATTATTTGGGGGGAAAAAAACCTGTTTTCTGATTCTCCTTTCCCTGGGCAATGAACAGTCACATGACCCTTCCAGGACTGCTGAGGCTGTGTTTGGTATGAATAAATGGAGATTATTCTGCACCCTTAAATAGGCAGGAGGCTGTTTATTTACAAATGAATGCAGAACCCACAAAGTGAAAGGCTTGCATTTCCAAACAAAGCAGCGGCCAGTGCCCTCTGATATGCCTGGTCTCCTGGAAAACGCAGGACCAGGGATCTGACCAAACCTAAGGAGAAGCTGATGGGACGATCCCCATCTTGGTCATTATCCTGAAGGCCATGTCCCAGTAAACAGCTTATTACCGCCTCCCCACAAGGCCTGCCAGGCCCCCTCTGGGCCCCTCCCGCCGGCCGCCCCCACACGGGCCCCTGCAGGGGACTCGCGCACTCATGCATGCCGGCAGGCGTGTCTGGGCGTCTGGGAGCCACCGTGGTGCTGACGGCGTTGACAGCGGGTCAGGCCGTCGGGCGGTTTCCGCGGGCCTGCCTCTGACCGTTCTGGCAGCTGGTGGCTGCTCCCCGCCCATCCACCCCTCTGTGCCCTCTGGGTGACAACACTCCCCTTTCAGCCTCTCCAAAGGTCAGCCAGATAACCCCGTCCCCGAGAGGCCTTATCTTCGTCCTTCCTCCCCCGCTGTCTCCTGAGAAGGGATGGTGGGAGGAGAAGGGCCCTGGGGTCCTTGGGCCTCGCCTGCCCTCCTCCTGCCCAGAGAGCCCCCTGCATCATGAACCCACACTCGGCACCGGTCTTAAATCTTGCAGAAGCACCAGCACAAGGTGGTGGCCTCCCGGGGAATGGCCAAGGACCCAGTGGCTGCGCCCCCAGCCTCTGCGCGGAGGGACTGTCCCACAGCGGGGGCAGGGAGCACTCTCCGCAGCCCACGTGGCTCCTGCTGGAACTCCAGGCCTGTCCCTGGCCCTGCCTGGCACGTGGCAGTGCCAGCGTGGAACGGCCTACCCCAGCCTCCCAGCGGGGCCTGGAGCACCCCGGGGACAGGCCCGACCCCCAGTTCCTGCGAGAGACCTGCGACCCCACGCGAGCTCCCGTGTGTGGGCGGCAAGCCGGGGAAGCCCTCTGCTCCTTGGGTCCTGCTTCCCTTCCCACGGGCAGAAGCGTGTTTTCTCACAGGGGCAGAGGTCCGACACCCAGGATCGAGGTGTCCGCAGGGGAGGTTCCTGCTGCAGCCTTGGGGGCCGACCCGACCCAGGCCTCTGCCCGCTGAGGTGGCTGTGGACGCCTCCCTCCAACCCCCGCCTCCCTGTCTGTGCCTCTCTCTCATGAGAACACCAGTCATATGGATTTAAGCCAGGTGACCTCACCTCAACTCCGTCATTATCTGCAAAGACACCATTCCCAAATAAGGTCGCACCCGCCGGTGTCAGGTGGGCAGGAATTTGGCGGGGGGAGACACTATTCAACCCAATACAGGTGCGACCAACTTGTCGGCAGTGTGGAGCAGTCCCTGAGCCCTGAGCTGAGCCCATCTTCCAGGCCCGGGCCCCTCTCTGCACGGCCCACTGCTGGCACACCTCCGTCTTCCTGGACCGGTCCTGCACTCTGGCCTCTCAGCAGGTGAACGCTCCCATCCCACTTGCCTGCAGAGGAGGCCACTGGGCTCTCCCATGAGGCTCACCTCCTGGCATGCACACATGCACACACATGCACACGCACGTGCAGACATGCGTTCATATGCACACATGTGGACACATGTGCACACGTGCACACAGACACACACACATGCAGACACATGCACATGCACACAAACGGACACCCAGAGACATATGTACACACACGCAGGCGCACACACACACATGGGGTGGCCTCCTGGTGGAGCGCTCGCCCATGCAGGTCTCTCTCATCTGAAAGAGCGATTTGTTCCACGGACCTACGGGGAGACAGAGGTATTAAACGCTGGCTGATGGGATTCTGCGGCGGCTCCAGGCAAACCAATCGCTGTGTGAACCGGTGAGAGTGGCAGAGAGAATATGGAGCGAGGACAATGGTTCAACAAGGAAATCAAGGAAATGTCTTGTTGCAACATTAGAGAGAGTGAAGAAGATCATGTATTAATTAAATAGGAGACTAAACAGGACAAACCTTTTGAACGGGAGATATAACATTTAAAGAACAAAATCAACATGGCGGGTAAAGGTCGGAGAAGATCAAGTAAGGCGCTAATAGTTGTGCTCTCCCATTTTCTTATCGATCAATATTACATTTTTCCCAGCTAAAACGCAACAGCAGAGTTATTGCTGACCTTTCCCTCACCCTTCCGGGGTGCACAGTCACAATAAAATAACAAAGGACTTCACGGGCCAGAGTTCTTCAGCCCCAGACCCCCAGGTGAGCGAAAATCGTCCTCAAAATCCATTTCGTTTGAAAATAGGAAGAATGAGCGTCTGGACTAATTAGGCACTGGAGAACACCCAAGCCTTTAAAAACAAGTCATCGTCTGAAAAATGGCTTGTCACAGCGCCCGTGGCACACGGGACCGCCTGTCAGCCTCCCGGCTCCCTGACGGCGTGCCCTCGGAAGGCAGCAGCTCCCCCAGACACGGGAACCCCACCGGGGACCTGGCCTCCGCCAGTGGGCAGGACTCCACGCTTCATTCGCCACAAACGATCAGATCACGCCTTTCCTGTCTGAGAAATTATTTAGGT
This sequence comes from Callorhinus ursinus, assembly GCF_003265705.2. Classification (NCBI taxonomy): domain Eukaryota; kingdom Metazoa; phylum Chordata; class Mammalia; order Carnivora; family Otariidae; genus Callorhinus; species Callorhinus ursinus. The sequence continues at coordinate 92,277,934 of NW_027397065.1, forward strand.
CACCGCCCCAAACCCTTCCTACGAACAGTAGAGGAAGGGCCCACGGGAGAGGAAAGGCCAAGGGGAGACCCGAAACCCCCAGTAGCCGCCGGACGGCCCAGCCGCGCTTTCTCGGGCACTGGGGTTTTGCGTGTCCGCCCAGGGCCTGCCTGTTCCCTTCCACTTGCTCTGCTGGGAACAGCGCCGCTCACCCCTGTCCCCCGATTCCAAGCACGGCGCACGTGGGTAAACGGCCACCTGGTTTACATCCAGACAGATTTGGTTTGAAACACGTGGAGCAGTATGTTGTGGGCCCCTTAGGACACAGGCCCAGGTCCACACCCTGCACGAAAGCCTCTCTGCGGCCCGGCTCACTGTCCCCAGAGCGTTCCTGGACATGAAACCCAAAGACTGGTTTTTTGGATTCCCAGTAAAATAAAAATAATATCCCTGGTTTAAAAAAAAAGATATGTATTTTCCTTAAACCTTGTGAGTGAGGACAATTGACCTAATAGAGAAACTCTGGCCGTGTTTCAGAGAAGGGGCGCAGTGAGTGTGGACCAGCATCTCCCCGACGGCAAGTCGGACTCCGGCAAACCAGGGAGGAGCGGGGTCCCACTGTGATTATTACCAACCTACGTCGGTCCCTGGCGTTAGTCTCATAAAAGTAGCAAATGCACTTGCTTCTCAGACATTGAAATCTCAGTCTTACTAGCTCAAAGGCCATTTCCCATTTTCAAATGATCCATATAATATTTTTAAGGAAAGAAGGTTAATTTTTTTTATATTATGTTCTACTTGTTTGGTTCTCCTTTAAACTGAGAGTTCCAGTGGTGCTTGATCTTCAACCGTATTTTTATTTTTATTTTGTTAAATAATTATTTTTTTAAGATTTTACTTTTTCACTTGAGAGAGAGAGAGAGAGAGAGTACAACAAGGGGGAAGGGCAGAGGGAGAAGCAGGCTCCGCACCGAGCAGGGAGCCTGACGTGGGACTCGATCCCGGGACCCTGGGATCATGACCTGAGCCGAAGGCAGACGCTTCACCAACTGAGCCACCCAGGTTCCCCTTAAATCACATTTTTAAGTGTACATGTGAGCATCATCAGCCAAGTGACTGTGGCCATTCACGGATACTACTTTTCTTTTTTGCATTGCAGAATTCAAGATTGGGTTAAAGGGGGCATTTTCCTTGTTAAAATGGCTTAAATGCATTTGTTGTGGAGACTCTAAGCCTGTGTCTGAGCCCTGGGCGAGTTAGATGGCCCTGTGCAGACGTCTGAGCGATTGTGAGCCTGATCACCCGTTCACGTGGGGTGCCGGGCAAACCTCCGGCCCCGTCTCCAACAGGGACAGGGAGTCGGAAGCGGGTGTCGGCGCTGGTTCGGTCCCGGCCAGATCCCAGCCTGGGGGAGGAAGGAGCCCAGGGGCTGGAGGAGTACACTGCGCAGGGGTGAGAACGCAGAGGCCCGGCACCAGCCTGCCCTCCCTCCACCTCCTGGCCCCAGGCAACCTGAAGGCCCCAGGGAAGGCAGGCCAAGTACAGAGGGAGGCCAGCTGGGGGTGGCCGCCTGCTTCTCTGGTCCTGGGGGGATTGGAAAGAGTAGCCCTTTCCTAGGGGCCCGAGCACCCTAGCAGGAGTGTGGATGGCCACACCCCTGCTGGCCACACCGCGTGCGGGGCTCTCCCTCAGGCCGGGCAGCGAGTGGGAGTCACGGGCCCACACCGTGACCGTGTGGGATCCTGGGTGAGGGGCGGAGGTCCCCCAGACCAGAGGGCAGAGGTCACCAAGCTCTGTTCGAAGGGGGTCTGGCTACCAGAGGTGTCGCCTCAGGCGGGCTGCTTGCCGGCTGGGACCCCGGGTCCAGGAAGAAGCACAGACCACTCCCGTGTGTCACTGAAGCCTGGCGCAGGGAGGGTCTGCCTTCCCTGAAAGTCCCCTAAGACCTGAGACACCTGTGAGTATAGTCCTGGCTCCCCCTCTCCTGCACGTGATCGTTCTGTGGGACAGATGGAGTGTGGCTCAGCTGATCCAGGTGTGATCTTGTGCACCCACTGCTCCTTCAAGCTTTGAGGGCTGAGCTGGGTCTGCCGGGACGGCCCCTGGGGTCCTGCTGTGGCTCCTGGGGTCCTGCCGTGGCCCCTGGGGTCCTTCCGTGGCCCCTGGGGTCCTGCCGTGGCTCCTGGGGTCCTGCTGTGGCCCCTGGGGTCCTGCCGTGGCTCCGGGGGTCCTGCCGTGGCCCCTGGGGTCCTGCCGTGGCTCCAGGGGTCCTGCTGTGGCCCCTGGGGTCCTGCCGTGGCTCCTGGGGTCCTGCCGTGGCCCCTGTAGCTGGAAGGGTGGGGTGACAGCAGAATGTGTGGACAGGGGTCTGGGTCTGGTGGAGAACAGCCAGGGGAGGGCGGAGGGACAGAGCAGCCCCTCCCCCGGAATGCGCGGAGGGTCCCAGAGGGGCAGAGAGGGTGGCAGCTGCGTGAAGCCTGGCCAGTATGGGGCCGCCTGTCAGAGGGACGGCTTTTACCACACACGGAGCCCAGGACGTCGCTGTCCCCTGCTGCCCCGAGGAAAGTAGGCAAAACTAGCCCAGGAGTGCAGGGGTGGCACGGGGGAGAAGCAGCGAGGGCTCCGAAGAGGGAGGGGTGGGTCCTCTGTCCCTCTCTCTGTCCATCCGAGTGTTGCTGCTCAACAGGACCTCAGACGCCCACGGAGCAGCGCCAACCGCGGGACAGGTTAGAACGACGGTGCCCAGTCCGGGCCCGGGGCAACGGACGCACCTCGCAGCCTAGGGCAGTCCCTGGGGAACTGCAGGCCCCAGGGCCGGGTTTTTAACGACAAAAAAAAAATCAAAAATCTGCAGTCGTGGCAGCTAATTTCATTCACAGCTTGAAGAAAATCTGCAAATAAAAGGAGAAAACTTTAAATCATGAATTTCTTGTAGCTAAAAATAAGACTGAATGCTGGAAATACAAATTATGAAGGGCACTAAATAAGCCAGGAAATAAACCACAATTTCCCCATCACATAATTTTATTTTTACATAAGATTGGGATTTAGTTAAGTATTTTTGTTATGGCCACAAAACATCTACTTCAGTATTTCTTTTTTTTTAATCCTAAAATCTGGGTGGAAACTAATTGTTCTGTTTACAAATTAATGGGTCTCCTGAAGAATTCTGTTTACCCAGAAAATGCGCCTTAAAAAAAGAAAGACCTGGAATCTCAGGATCCTTCTTCGTAGGAGAGCTGAGGGCTGGGTTTGCAGGCCCCCGGTCCACAGCCACGGCTCGCACGTGACGTGGACGATCAGAGCACCGGCCGTGATGCGTGGCCAGCGCCCATGGACTCCCGCAGCAGCCACCCCGCCTCGGGATCATTTTATTGCAATTGTGGAAACAGCAAAGCCATCTGAACTCTAAACTCTAATTCCCAGCAGTGAGATTCTGCCTGTCTTCCACAAAACGGCCACGTGAGGGTTTGAGGAAAGTGCCTGCAAAGAGTTCACAGTTGGGATTGAGAAAGAAATTACACACATAACCACGGCTGGTGTAAACGTCTGCATTTTATTTCAGATGCGACATTTCACCTTGGAGTGCATACGCGGTGAGATGTCACAGGACGCACTTTCTGGGGACCTGCCATGAGCATGGGGGGTCTGTGACATCGTCGCGAAGCCCCGGCCACAGCCCGCGCGCCCCCGGCCGACAGACCACCGTGCGTCACGGCTCCGGGAGCCGGCCGAGCGCCTTTGTCTGAGGACGGCGGGTGGGGCCGCGGGAGGCCTTTCTCGTCTCCCTCCCATTATCTTATAATCAGTCCTGCGAATCATCTCTGCGGCTCTCCCCAGACCTCATGGTGGGGTGCGACGCCCCAGCACCTGCGGGCCCGCCTCCACCCCAGCCGGGGCTCGGGGGACCCGTGAGTGTGTGCGGTGCCTCTTCTGATAACGTTATAGTATCCGAGGAAAGAGCTTGCTGGCCCTCATTTTTAATGATACAATGAAATCTCATTTTTAATTACCTGAACAAAAAGGTTTCAAGTCCGTCAGATTGCCTCTCAGGCCAGCAGAGGTATTAACGGGCTCCAGAACCAATTACCTACATTTCCTTTTTACTTATTGCAAATGTGACCTTTTGTGAGCGTGTGATTGCGAGTCTCCCGCTGTGAGTGGGTATCCGTCCGGCTCAGAGGCCCGTCGCCCCTCAGCCAGGATGCTGTTCGTCCCCACCCCTCTGATGGCTAGAGGACAAGTCGGTGTTGGGGACCCTATGCCATCAGGACAGGGACCCACAGGCAGATGGCCCTTCCGGTGACAATCCCAAACACTCACGACATAGTTGAGGACAAGCACCTGCCATCTGCCGGGGGAAGGAAAGCCGTGCTCTGCGTGCGGGGTGGGAACCATGGCGACCAGTGTGGGCAGGTGGACGTGTGGACAGGGTGGAGGCGGTGGGCTGGGGCCGAGAGCAGAGGCGGGCCCCACCACCTGCCTCCGAGTGCCCTGTCCCCTTGCTCAGGCTCCGCACACCCCCCTCCTCCCTGTGTGGGGAAGGCGTGCGGGGAGGGCTCCTTGGGGAGGAGGAGCAGAGCCCAGAAACCAGGGGGGCTGCAGGGCTCAGTGGGTGAGCCCCCACTCCACAAGCTCTGGCTGCCGGAGCATCACCCCACGCGGGCCAGGGAGGACCAGGCAGGCTGGGCACCAGCCCCGGGCAGGGTACAGAAGCCCCACAGGCGAGCCAGCACAGAGGCTTGGGGCCACAGTGCCCACGGCCAGGCTGCATGCTTGTGACCCTCAGAAGGCCATCCTCCCCCCCCCCCCCCCCGCGTGGGCTGCACCAAGGAGACGGGGGCCCACCATCAGGGAGCAGGCTGAGCTGGGCGGGGCCATGGGCCCTCCTGACTCTCGAGAGACCCCCAGTGAATCTGAAACATAAACACACAAGGGTCTCTGACAACTGTCCAGCCCCAGCTTTTCCTCCCACATTTGGGGGAGCGGAGAGACAAATCTGTTCTGTGCAGGGCGGCTCGGGGCTCGAGGCCACGGCCATGGTGGCACTGGGGGAGACGCTTTTCTGCAATTTTCAGCCGGACCGGGAGTGAGTTTTTCGTGTGGGTGTCATGTGAAGTCACTGAACAGCATGGCTAATGCCTCGGCTGCATTTTGCCCTGCTCGGGAACTTTCCCTATGAGAGTGTCCGCACAGAGAGCAAACTCCTGATGCCAGCAAACGTCTGGATCACCCCCCTCGCGGCTGGGCCGCCTCCAGGGCACACGATGGCCATGCCAGCCACAAAACAAGCTCCATTTATTAGCAAAGCCGCCATAACTCACTCAGGATGCAGATGTATATGCAAAGGAAAGGGGCAGCCGGATGCTAAGGATGAAACTCAATTAGCAGAAGCATCCACAATATCCCTGCGGTAACAAAGCACCCCCGCCCGCGCACCGGGAAGGAGGAGCCTCTCACAAAGTGGGTGCCAGATGTCCAGGACCGACCCCGAGCCAGAAAGTTCACTGCTTCCAAGTAAACGCCAACGGCTGAGGAAGAGCAGGTGGCCCAGGAGGTTGGGGGGCGGTGGTCGTCAGTGGTGAGCTGCTGTCAGGGGGGCACGCGGATCCGGAGCTGGCCGAGGCAGCAGGGAAAGGCTACGCTTACGTTGAGTGAATGCCCTGGTCCCGCGGCTGCTCCGTGCATGTCCACGCGGCCCCTCCATCGGCCCCTGAACCCTGGCCACACTGGAAAGCGGTCGGGGGTGGGGAAGAAGCAGGCTGTCTGTGCAGAGAGAGGGGACTATGCTCTGAGCCCCGCACTCTGGGGCGTCAGTCCCTCACTCTGTTGGCTCTGTTCGGGCGGTGCCCTTTGCTCAGGGCCCCGGGGGCCGGGCTCCCCGTCGGCTCCCCTGCCGGTCGGCCCCTCAGAGCCCAGGGTGGGGCTTTCCTGCTGAGAAGGGCATGGTCCCCACTTCTCTGCCTGGGCACCACCTCCTCCCGGCTCCAGCTTCTCCCAGAGTGCATGGCGGTGGACAGGCCTGGGCTAGGCACACCCCGTCCCCACTGAGGCCCCCCACCAGCTGGGTAATCAGGCCCTCGCTGTGCATTTCTTCCTCTGGAAAAACAGTGTGGCCTGGCTTTTTCTTCAGGCCACGATTGGGATGCCACCTAGAACAGTGTTTAAGTTATGGCCTCCTGCTGATTACAGGAGGAGAATTTTAATCATGGAAGGAGCAGAGATTGATGCAGGCAGACTAGCCTGGGAGAAGGAGATGCCGGGCATGGGGCCAGGTGCCTGGTCAGCCTCAGAGACCACCCGACACTAGCCAACCACCAGCCAAGACACCTGAGACCCAGGGACCCAGCCTGGGCTACACATTAGAAAATCAGCGGCTCTCTGCCCCAGGCCACTGACTGGGGGCTGTTTGTCACACGGTGTTCTGGTGGGAAGCGAGAGCTGACACACCTGTTGGAAGAACTCTTCCCTTGGCTGCAGGGAACCCGGGCTCAGCTCGTGCCCCTGCGGGGAAGGGATTTCTCTGTGTGAGGAAGGAACCCACCAGCAGCACCCAGAGCTGGGAAGCCCAGAGCAGCAATGCTGACGTACCCACCTGCTCAGGAGAACACGCTCCCCGGTCCTCGCCTTGCACTTCAGCTGCTCTTCCTTGGTTAAAGTCTGCATCACCATCATCCTAGGATGCAGACATCACCACAGTAAGGTGACACAGGCGTGGTGACTCGGACCTTTCTGCCAGACCCATCAGGTCATAGCTAAAATGCTTTTGGGGAAATAAATCATAACCTTTATTTTAATAACACTTACGCTAAATAAATTAATGTATTGCTAATTGTTGACCAGACAAGCATGATGTGGCGGGGGTACAACCTCGGGAGCGCATCGGAGAACCCCGGGGCTCAGCAGGCCTGCCCACTGGTGAACACACAGTGGCAAGGGGGCCCCCTTTCCTCAACGTGCTCTTGTGTCCACTGTCAGGCAACTTGGCGGAGGAGAAAGGTGCTTTGTACTGAACATGGCAAAATCCCACTGCCACCCTGAGCCCAGTGGCCGGCACTGGCCTTGCTGTGAGGAGGCAGGGCTGTTGGAGTGCCCATGCCTCCCTAGGGAGCACACCTGTCTTCTGCACACCGTGGCCAGGTGCCACTCCCGGCACGCACAGGTGCTCCCTCACCCAGAGACCGACAGAGCAGAAACTCAGGGAGAAGAAGGTGGCCCTCATAGCCATGGCCCCAGCACCTTGTTCCCAGGACCCGAAGCGGAGGACACCAACACACTTTCCTTCGTGGCTTACATCCACGGCTCTTCGCCATATTGGAAGTTGGGAGAGGGCACATAAAAATATGCATCGATCCATTTAAAAACAAAAACCAATCCATCACATGTTAATATAAGTAGCATACTTTTTATTACAATTATTTTTCAAGAAAAATAGTGGAAATGGTGGCATTGTTTTACCTTTTTTGAATCTCTTTCACGTCTAGCTCAGTAGCAGACAGCTGAGTGCTCGCAGGGACGTCTGTGCTCAGTCTGTGCAGATACACTGCTTCGGCTGAAGGACAAGGAAAACCAAGCCCCATGCAGATACGCAGCTGGAGAAGAAAGGTGTGTTCTAATACTATTTTCAGATAATGTGGATTCTTCTTCTTTGATATTACACCAAAACTCAACAAAGTAGAGATTCCTAGAGCTTAGTCATAAAATAAAATCTGAAATTCTATCAGTAAATTGTATGTGTTGTGTGACAATCCACTGGTCTAGCTTGAACTTTAAGCGCATCTTTTACCCATGCATAGTTTTGTAACAACCTGCATCGGTCATTGGCAAATTGTCGGTTCATTTAGCTAAATAGATCTTCCATATGTCAACACGTTTTATTTCACAAAATGAGCAAATTACATTCATCCTGCACTCGTTGACTGCATCGGCCAAGTCTGTGAGCGCAGGGAAACTGCCCAGCTCATGGTGGCTGACCTCAGCTCTCCAAACTCCCGCTATCTGTTGGGAAGCTCAGGGTTTTGACAACGAGCACCGTCCGCTGTTCCCCTCGAAGTGGTCACCTGACTTGCTCCAGTTTCAGGACCACGTCCCATCAGCCCGGTCTGTCAGCTGTTTCCTCTGGGGAAGCGGTGCCACACGGATGGAGCAGGGAGCCCAGCTCTGGCCCCAGCACGTGCTCAGGACGACACCCGCGGCATGGGGGGCCGCCTGCGTGCTCCCATCCAGCAGGCCCGCGGTCGGCATGGTTGCACATCATCTGGACGTTGTTAGGTGGGGCTGGCGTCTTCGCCACAGTGCTCCGGCAGCTGGCCCCCAGAGTCTTGGGACCCTGGGACCCATGCAGAGACCTCTAGGGTCTCTGCAGGTGCGGTCAGGTTAAGATGAGCCCTAAATCTAGTGACGGTGTCTCACAAGGAGAGGGAGTTTCAGACATGCAGATACATGGCGAGAACACAGGAAGACGAGCAGAGGTCAGGACAAGGCTCCCACAAGCCAGGGAACACCGAGGACTGTCAGGGGCCAGAACCCAAAGCCGAGAGACGCCCGGGGCACAGTGTCCCTCAGGGGCTCCAGAAGGACCAGCCCCACTGACCCCTCCACCTCTGACTTCTGGCCTCCGGACCTGGGACGGAATAAACTGCTGGTCTGTGGCGCCCAGGCTGCGGCCGTGTTATGGCGGCCACGGGAAACTCAGGTAACAACTACGAATTACTATGAAAATGCTCGGAGTCCAGAGACCACACGCGGAGAACCTGCCACGGACCCTTTTCCCATCTGTCCCATGGAAAGAGCTGCTGTGCCCTGGGAAGACTTGTTTGCCTCCTGTCTCTGGGATCATTCCTTCAGAGGAGGTGGTCTTAATCCTCATCAGCTCAGACGGGGCAAACGTGGGGCCTGATGTGTTTCTGTCACGTTAACAACAGTTTGCGTGGCTCCAGGGAGAATCCTGGAGAAGGGCCACGCCGACCATCTCCGACGTGGACCAACATCTGATTCTCTTGCTGAAGGGGAGGGGAGGGGAGGGCCATTCGGGGGGCTTTATAATCTCCTACGTGTCTTTCTCTGAAGGACAAATTTCCCTCCTCCACTGAACCGATGTGGGATGGGGCTCAGTGCCACCGCACAGGCAGTCCTCGGGTCACTGGGGAATCATTCATTTATTCACTGATTCACCCCAGGAACATTTACTGTGCCCTGTTCCAGGCACTGGGGAAGGGCAGTGACCGAGAGCATGAGACCTCAAGGGGCTACAGGGTGCTGGAGGAAGACAGGCAGCGTTACAGGACGTCTGGTCACAGAAGATGGGATGGGAGGGAGCGCGGGACGTCGGGATGCAGGGGAAGGGTAGTACTAAGGCATCCTCGGGGCCCTGGGGAGTTAGGGGTCCGAGGGGCTCTGCCGGGTTCCTGGCTGCCCTGGGCAGCTCCCAGCGCTGTCTCTCAGGATGGGTTGGAAGCCGCATTCACTCCCAGGCCCCTCAGAGGAAGTCATCTTGGGGAACAGGCTCTGGAAGCAATTCCTTGTAGAATTTTTTATGTCACAAAATTACAAGTCAAGCATGCAATGTGCAAAAATGCATGAGGTGAAGTGAATGGCTTCCCTTCCCTCCAAGCTCAGCTCCCCTGGAGGAGGCGTACTAACATCCCCCCCACCCCAAGCTCCGGGCTCCTGCAAAAACGAATACACATCTCCACCACCCACAATGCTGGCCAGCGTGGCCCGCAACTTGGTTTGGGTTTTGGTCTTTTTGGTAAAACCAGAACTGTATTGGTTTCACTCCTCAGTATTTTAACTTCACAATTTACCGTGCATGTTTCTTCAGGCTAGTAGATACCACTCTAACTCATTCCTTTTGCCAGAAATAAGCCCTGCACACAGCAAACAAGCCAGGGTGCCAGAGACAAATGGCGTGTGGTGGGACACAACCCTCGCCAGGCTGCTCTGTGCTGAGCATGTGTCTCACTGCCAGTGGCCACACGGCCGAGCCTCACGGAAGGAGAAGCCACCCCAGGATCCCCCAGCTTCCCTATAAGGCTGTGGCTCCCAAGCCAAGTCTTTACCGGACCTTTGGTCACTGGGAAAGCCCACACTCCAGGCGCCCTTTGCCCTTGGCTGCCTCATGCGCCAGCGCCAGCAGAGTGGCCGGGCAGGTGCAGTTCAGGCGGCCAGGGTCCAGTCAGGGTGGCGCTTCCTCCCAAGAAGGGCAGTAGGAGAACCCTCCTCCCCAGCAGCAGGTCCAGCTTCACAGGAAGCCACTTGACAAACACCCGTCTCGACAGCCAGCCAAGCGCAGACCCACCTGCAGCCCCGGCCACATGGCAAACTCTGAGCCTCGAAACAGGCTGAGAACCTCCAAGTCTGCATTATTTAGATTGGCTGTCTACCAAAATCCCAAGCCGATTTATTTCTCTCTCTGTCTTTGTAAAGCATCTTCTGAAACAGACCTCCCATTTCCCCTATCCATCCATCCGTCATCCATCCATCCATCCATCCATCCATCCATCCATCTATCCATCTATACATCCATCTCTCATCCACCCATCTATCCATATATCCATCTATCCATCTATGCATTTATCATCCATCCATTCATCCATCCATCTATACATCCATCCATCCAACCATCTATATGTCATCTATCCATCATCCATCTATACATCCATCATCCATCTGTCATCTATCCATCCATCCATCATCCATCCATCCATCCATCCGTCATCTATCCATCCATCATTCGTCATCCACCCACCCATTCACCCATCCACCCATCCATCCATCCCTCCATCTATATATCCATCTATCATCCACCCATCCATCCATATTTCCATCTAGCCATCCATCCAGCCATCTATCCATATATCCATCTATCTATCCATCACCCATCAGTCATCCAATCCACTCATCCACCCATCCATCCATCCATCCAACCATTTATCATCAACCATCAACTGTCTATCTGTGGGGTCAGTCTACCAGACTACAGTCAGAAGATTCCCCCTTCTGAGCCATGGATGTCTGCTGCTCTGCCATCTGATAATGGGGGTCCCCAGATGAGTCATACCCCCTGCTCTGAGGGGCCCGGCCACGTGCCTACAGATGGCCTGTTCCTCGGGCTTCAAGGTCTTGGTCACCAAACAAATGTATTTCTTGCCCCATGAGCAATCAGCCGCTTCACAAGCACATCTGAGCGGTGGCCAAGTTAACTCTTCAGCTTTTTGTGTATTGGTTTCCTGTCCCCAACTGTTGATTTTAGTTGGACATTTAGACTAAGATTCAGACCCAATGAGAAGTTGGGAGAGAGTCACCCTCACTTCTTCTTACAATGTCTCCTGAACAGGTTCCTGCTGCTCTGCATACATACTGTTGTTGGCGTCCCTGTGGGATGGCTCCTGACCAGTGGAGGTGTGCACTGCCCTAGGGGTAGCAGTGGGCACAGGCTCAGCCTTTGGGTTTTGTTTCCTGACCAATGTGTCACAGTTGCTCAGAATCACTGGACTCAGATGACTCTCCTCCTGGGGGGTCCCGTGCTGAAGCCTGGTGCTCCGTCTGCGTGAGGGAAGCATGCCGTGTGTTCCCATCACCTCGGCCTATGTGTGGAAATGCCAGGCAACCAGAAGAATAGCTATTTCCCTTTAGAACTCGTGAAATCTAAAGAGAAATCCCTGCAAAACCCCATGTTTCTTGAATTAAGGAATTGTCCCTTCTCACAAGTGAGGAGGGATGCATGTACTTCATCCTATCCCTGGCCCTCCTGAGGGGAAGCCGTTCTCCGACCAGTTGGCAGCATTTGAAAGCGGTGCCTCAGGACGGGACGGAGGGAGACCTTCATCCCCACCACTTTCCCCTCTTCTGCCCATGTAAACCACTGCCCGCCTGATGCCGGGCATCACAGCACAGAGGACACAGCCCCTGCCTCTGGGCATCCCCAAGGCCCGGGGAGGGTGTCTGGACCCAGCGAGGCCCCACCTGGCACTGCCCCCCAGGTCTTTTGGGGGAGCACCACTTGCCCTTCTCCCAGTCTCTCCAGAAAGCACCCTCCTCCAGCCAGCCCAGGCCCCAGGTCTCTGATCCCAGGAAGGCAGTGGGCCCGCTTTGCGTGGAGCATCCTCCCAGGTCAGCCCCTGCTGTGGAGACCTACGCCCACGTGGGGCTCGCCTCCTGGGGACGAGGCAGGAAGTGAGCACGTGCAGAAGCAGGCCTCAGAGAGGGCAAGTGGCCTCAGACAGCAGGGCCCGGGGCTGAGACCTTCCTCAGCCAGCAGCTGCTCACAGAAACAGGTGAGGGATCAGGAGGGGACCCTGCAGAGAGCCCAGGCCAGGTGCCTTCCAGTAGGATGGGTCCCATCCTGGTCGCTCTGTTCAGGCTTGAGAGGCATCTCTGGCTGCTGCCTAGAGGGTGAGCTGCAGGGACGGGAAGGGAGCCCAGGTGAGGGTCAGCGGAGGCAGGGTGGCAGCTGGGTGGTGGGGGCGCTGCTAGAGAGAAGGGAACGGGCCACGTTTCTACCTCTCCCCCTGGGTCTCACCTGAGCGCCTCCTGACCAGGGGCTGGGCATGGGGGTGGGGGTGTCAGTAACCTGTGTCCCCAGGCCTGAGCTGCATGGGGGGGGTGCCCTGAAAGGATCTGCACTCACCTGTGGGTGTCCCCACACCCAGGAGAGTGCGACATTACATAACAAGTGAAACACAGAGCTACCCAGTCCCACTGGTGGGTGTGCACCCAAAGGCAAGGAAAGCAGGTCCTCAAGGAAAGCTTGGTGCTCCCGTGTGTGGAGCAGCATGGGTCACAACAGACAAGGGTTAGAAGCAGCCCAGGCGTCCATGCACAGATGAATGGATAAACTGGAGCATGCATGCAGTGGGATGTTGTTCATCCCCAAAAGCAGGGAGATGCTGATACCTGCTCCCACAGGGATGGACCTTGAGGACAACGTGCCGACTAAGCCAGACACAGGAAGACAAACGCCGGATGAGTCTCTTCACAGGAGCCCCTACGGTCCACAGAGACAGAGGGTAGGACGGCGGGCACCAGGGGCTGCCAGGGGCAGGGAGCTTCTGTTTAATGGGGACAGAGTTCCAGTTCGGGAAGATGGAAAGTTCTAGAGATGGATGGTAGGGGTGGTTGTACAAAGGTGTGAATGTACATAATGCCCCTGGACTATACACTTAAGAAAGGTTAAAATCATAAATTTTATGCTTATATATGATACCATAATCTTTAAAATAATGTAATATACCAAAAACCATTGAATTTTACACTTTAAATGGGTGAATTATATATGAAATGGTATATGAATTATAACTCAATAAAGCCATTAAAAAACAAACACAGACCCAGAGGACAAGCTCAGAGAAAGGAGAGAGCTTTGTTCTTGCTTTTGAACGAGGGGCCCACATTCTCACATGACACGAAGTTGTGCTGGCTGGACCCCACTCCTTCTTCCTGCCGCCCTACCCGGGCCGCCCCTCGTGGGCTCATGCTCACACTCACGCTCACAGCCATATACTCACGTTCACGCTCATACTCGCGTGTGCTCACACTCAGTCATATAATCACATTCACGCTCACACTCACACTCACACCCAGCCATATACTCTTTTGGGCTCACACACTCATGTTCACACTCATATACTCACGTTCATGCTCACACTCATGGTCACACTCAGTCATATACTTACCTTTGTGCTTACATGCACACTCATGCTCACATTCATATATGCATGTGAATGCTCAGACTCACTAGTGCTCACATCATATACTCACATTCATGCTCACACTCACACTCGTGCTCACACTCACATTTATATACTCACATTCATGCTCACACACTCATGCTCACAGTCATATGCTCATGTTCACACTCATGCCCACACTCACAAACTCACACCTACATTCACTCATGCTCACGCCCACAGACATTCATGCTCCTACACATGCTCACGCCCACGCTGATGTTCATTCTCGTGCTCACATGCACACTCACACCACACACCCCCTCTGCATGGGGACCTGTGCCCACCCTTCCCCTGTGCCCTGCTCACACAGGTTTCCCCCGCCCCAGCCCCACACCTGGCTGTCAGGGACCCCGGGCACAGGGTGTTGAGGGAGGAGCAGAGGGGCAGAATCAAGTGAACCAAGTGAAGGGCATTAAGGATTGACAGTTTTGCTTATTTCTGTTTACTTATGGTTTTAATGGCAATTTAAACTAATGTAAAGTCACTTCTCAAACACATCTTCTTCTTCTGATCTCAAGTGGTTTGTTTTATTTTCTCAGTCTTCATGGTATAGCAGGTTGAATTTCAGGACTCCGAATCACTCTCTAAGACACACTAAGTGCAAACGTGCCAGATGGTGGCCTCATAGGGCGGCCACCTCGTGAGCACGGCACAACTGGTAGGTCGCTGGGGCTTTAAGAGACGAGGAGCTCTCCATGTGTTGAGACACACGTCCATTGACCATGCCCTTCTCTGAAAGAGAGCAATGCCTCGATGACCCCAAATAACAGCAGACACCTAGGCTGGGGCACTGCTTCAAGGAGCCCACATGTCTTCCGGCACCTTCCGTGGCGCCTCACTGACTTCTACTGCCCACTCGGGGCCAGGCTCCCTGACGCTGGGACCCTTTACCGGGGCTGTCCTTCAGCCACTGGTCCAGCATTCAGCAAGCTCAGCCAGAAGAAGGGGCTCCCAGAGAGCCTTCCGGAAGGTTTCAGGAGGTGGCTATACTCAGGGCTGTGAGGGTCAGTGAGGAAGGTGATGCGAAGCATAAAATCATGGCTAGGAGACTGTTGTGGGGGGTGTGCAATTGTGTGTGTGTGTGCGTGTGTGGCTGGGTGTGCGTGTGGCCATGTGTGCACGTGTGTGGCCGTGTGTGCATGTGGCCGTGTGTGCGTGTGGCCGTGTGTGCACGTGGCTGTGTGTGCGTGTGGCCGTGTGTGCGTGTGGCTGTGTGTGCATGTGGTCGTGTGTGCGTGTGGCCGTGTGTGCACGTGGCTGTGTGTGCGTGTGGCCGTGTGTGCACGTGGCTGTGTGTGCGTGTGGCCGTGTGTGCGTGTGGCTGTGTGTGCGTGTGGCCGTGTGTGCGTGTGGCTGTGTGTGCATGTGGCTGTGTGGTGTGAGAGACAGAAAGAAGGACAGAGACAGAATGACAGAGAAATTTAAATCAGCCTCAAGCTGGTGAGTACTCCTCTAAATAAAATATTTACCATATTTACACCCTGGCTACTCATGCGTGAGCCCTGCACACTTGGGCAAGCCAGGCCTCGCTGAGCTCACAGGGCTGCGCAGCGTGGGGCATGGGCGCTGGGGCGTGGCTGCCGCCAGTCACCTGCAGGAAGGGCCACGGCTGAAACTGGCTGGGGGCGCAGGACCTTCGCTCAACAGCTCTGGGACACGGGGCTGGACAGGTGTTTGAAATCTGACTCAAGATTCTTCAAGACACAGTTTCCTCCTTCGTGGAAATTAAGATATTTAACTAGGCAATCTCTATATTGATGCAAGATCTTTATAAAAGTCACACTTACATGGGAACTTGAGAAAAACACAGATAATAAAAACGAGAGAGGACATCGTTTGGGTTTTTAAAAGGTCAGTGGCTATGATGGAAAACATTTCCGTCTTGTTTTTTCTGGAACTCAAGTAAAATTAGAAGTTATAGCCTCCTCAGATCTGCTTAAATGCCCACAGCTATGAGGTGCATTTTGTGAATGTGACCTGCCTGGCCAGGGCGTGAGGCCCCTGCCCTTCCCCCACGCCGGAGTCTCTGGTTCAACCATGAGCACCGCTTCTCCATAGGAAGAACTTCCCTTGAGTTCCACAGAGCTCCGCCCTTCCGAGCGAAGGTCACAGTCTGTGGTCCAGGGATGTCCAGGACCAGGGCCAGGACAAGAGAGGGCATCCTGCCAGTTTAATGCTGGGAGGCCACCAGCACGGTGATCCCGCAGAATCAGGACTCGAGCCTCTGACACAGGTGCGCACAGAAAACAATGGAAACACACATGACCGTTTTTACAAAGGTTTCCAGCCAAATGTTAAGGACGTCACGATTGGAGCTGTACTTGAACACAAATGGATTGGGAAAACCAAGATATAAACCAAGATGCTGGGCTGAAAGATCCCCACTTAAGTAAAAACACAGCACCCCACAGTGAGACAGGAATCTGCCCCAGAGACTTTTCAGAACTGCTACTCTGCCTCTGTGAGGTCCAGTGAGGAAAAATGGGCCCACCGCAGGATGCCCGGTTTTTGGTCTATCTTCTGGCCTTCAAAATAGCTCCTGACCGCAGCTAAAATCTTGTCATCACTCTCTGGTGGGCTTCAAACAGGTGGACAGAAGCTGGGAAGCACTGTCGGTGGGGTTGACCCAGATCCCAAAGCCCATGGGAATATTTCCTACAGCTCCGAAAGAAAGTTCTGTCCCACCTCCCCGCACCCCAAACAGAGTACCTTCCTCCAGCTCATCCAATCTGCTCAGGTAGGTGTGGGGAGAAGTGATGCTGGACAGAATTCTAGGACTGTGGGGGAGTGAAGCCGAGCCTGAGCCGTGCGGGAAGGAGGGGACGCAGGACGAGCCCCAGCACGCCCTGTCTACCAGCACCACACCCACCTCTGCCTCTCACCGGCAGGAGGGAGACCAAGGCAGGCCTCCTGACCCTACGGGGTGACACTTGCAGCAAGAACCAGTGCATCTGCAGGTATGTACATCCTCGTAAACCAGAGGGATATGGCTGATGGTGAAAGTCCTCTTCTGATCCCAAAATGAGGTCTTAACGTTTCCCCAGCAGATCAGAAAAGATTACAAAGACCAACGATGCCCAGCGGTGGCCAGCCTGCAGGTAAAGCTCACTCTCCACACCGGACGGCCGGGAGCAGATGCGGCTGCTCGTCAGCGTCCACATGCCTCCTCCCCGCATTCCTGCCACCGCGCTCCGCTCCACAGGGAAGTCAGGTCCTACAGCACCCGAAGGACGCAGGTGCCGGCAGCTGCCAACCGCCGCACGGGCACACGGTCACCCCAAGCACCTGCTCACAGGCAGGTGGCCCTGATGCAGGACCTCGCAGAGAAGAGCACACACAGCAAGGGCGCGTGAAGTCTCCACACACGGTGGAAGGACATCTTCCCAGCACTGAGGGGAAGAAAGACCTGCTGACTGGAAACTCTACGCCCAAGAATACGTCTTACAGACAGGACAGCAGGACCTGAGACGGGTCGTCGGTACAGAAGTCCCAGGTGACCCGATGCAAACACAGAGGGTCCAGGAGAAATGACCACATCAGAAAGAGCAAACAGTGCGCTCGACACAGAGGAGAGAGGGGAAGAAAATCTTCCCTAAAATACGTGATTAGTACCAGGCTGGCAGCAAAGGGGCGGTCGGGTACGGAGACCCGGTCCGCCACACAGGAACGAGTAGCAAGATGGGGGGGCCTGACTAGGTCAGAAGGCATTAGGTGCCGTCAGAACGAGCACCCAACAGGAGAGGAGACCAGAAGCCATCGGACAAGTGTGTAAGTGGATAATGCACCAATAATGTCCTTTCACGTCAAGGCCCAGCAGTGGGAGGAGACTGTGCTCATGAACCCGCGTCCATGCAGGGACGACTGGCCAGGCGGAGCCGCAGGGCCTGAGCGTGGAGGTGGGCGCACCCAGACCACTGCTCGGGGGGAGATGACCCCACGTGGGTGCTGTCCTCAACGCGTCCACCCAGCTGGGTGAGGGGCACCCACAGCGGTCCCAGCCACGGGACCCTCTGCTCACTGGGGCTGGTTTGGCCCCCACATATGCAAGAGTCCACAGTGGTCAGAATCAGGCTGGGGGCACCGAGCCGACCTGCTGGCTCCCGAGTCCACAGTGGTCAGAATCAGGCTGGGGGCACCGAGCCGACCCGCTGGCTCCCCTCCCCTCTGCCCCCCCATGGGAGGTCTTCACAAGGCCCCCATCATCCCCCGGGCCCTCTGGCCCGGACCCCATGGCTATGGTGCCTCCTGTGCTGAATCCCCTTGCAGGAGCCCCAGGGGGTGTGTGTGGTGTGCGGTTCCACTCTGCGCCTCATCAGGCCGGAGAGGGCAGCTCACAGGGCTGACGCACAAGCCCACCTCCCTGCTCCCACCACCACTTTCCCACGACCTTCACTGTGGGGACAGAAAGGGGAACTCGGGCGACAGGGGTGCTAGCTTCTGCCAGGCCTGGTTCTCCGCGCTCCGGGCTGTGTGTCTGGGAGCCCCGAGTCCCCGGGAGAGAGACTACGCACCTGTCTGTCTGTACAACCAGAGGCTAGAGCACCACCTGGGACCAAAGTCACAACCATTCCATCAGCCTTCACTCCCAGTCATGTCCGTCACTGCAGGCTGGCCGCACAGGGTCACCAGAGGCCAGGAAGGCCCAGAAGGCAAGGAGGGGCTGCCAGGGTCTCCGGGCGGAGCGGGGGCGCTAAGCTTAGGTGGGGGGAGCCCCAGGATGCAAGAGCACATGGGAGCTCTGAGGGTGGTCTTCCCAGGGGCCAGGACCAAAAGCAGGACAGGACCCCGTGCTCCCTGGTGGGTTTGCAGAGGGGCCTCACGACGGAGCACACAAACTGCGACCCTGGGGGCATATGGTGGGGCACCTGAATCTGCCAGGCTGCGCCACACGGGGATGCTCCTCCCCAGGAGCAAAGGCACCTGCGCTGGGCTCTGGGCCACGACTGTCCTGGGGGGAGCTCCCTGCACTCCGGCTCCGGACGCGGAGGGGACACGGTTCCTCGCCAAGGGACTATAGCATTGCAGTTCAGCTGAGGTGGCAACCGCGTGCACACTGAGGACCGCGTGGTTCTGCAAACGTGCCACGAAGTGCAACAGTCTGAGGCAGAGGCTGCGTGCCCCCAGAGCTCAGGCGGGGCCACCGCTCCCCTCCCCTCCCGTGGCTTCCTCTGGGGGCCGATGCTCCTGAGGCATGACTGATGTCCCCAACCCTCTCCTTGATTGCAAATGTCCCGAGTGTCACGATCAAACCGCTGCCTGCAGAGAGTGGCTATCTCATTGCCGGCATGACTCCTGGTGCCCCGTCAGCTCACCTAACCTCAGCGGCCCCCACATCCAGATCCGGCGCGGTCCTCACTGCCTACAGACACGGTGCACAGACGTACTGTGTCCTGCCCCCTCCCCTTATCCAGGCCCGCTGGGCACTGGGCTCTGAGCTTCCAGACGCGCCTCAATGCCCACAGCTCCCCTAAGAGGAGGTTTGAATCGTCTGCGTGCTACAGATGAGGACACGGGGCAACATTCACAACCAGTCACTAGCAAGCCAGGGCTGGAGTCCAGCTCGGACCAACCGCAACAGCCGTGCCCTACCCTGGGGCTCTGTCTCCTCCAGGTCCTGGTCGGGACCTCCCTGCCTGGTCAGATGGGTGGACAGCCAGCGGGCAGTGGATACTCAGGCCAAAGAGCCGTGAGCCATGCGTGCCGTGAGGGCTCCTGGACCGGGAAACACCCTGCCGCACCTCGGGTGGCCCATTGTTGGGGTCCTTGCACACAAAGCCCCCACATGACCAGAGCCACAGAGGACGCACGAGGCTGTGGGCTCGCTGCCCTTGCGCTGTCTGCGAGGCTCAAAACCGGCTCTCTCCACTGGAGTCTCTAAATTAGGAGAATGCCAGAAATCCCCCAAGAGAAAGGTCAAACAAGAAAAACATAATTATTGCAGGTCAGGAAAGAGTTTACCGGGCATGAGACAGTCCCAGAGCGTGCCGTCGGCCAGTCCAGCCACTTGTCAGTGTGGGGCCCGCGGCGTC
Organism: Callorhinus ursinus; assembly: GCF_003265705.2. NCBI lineage: Eukaryota > Metazoa > Chordata > Mammalia > Carnivora > Otariidae > Callorhinus > Callorhinus ursinus. The sequence continues at coordinate 92,297,675 of NW_027397065.1, forward strand.
CACCCCTCCTGCCTCGTGTCCTGAGGCTGGCTGTGCCACAGGACAGTCCCTGAAGCAGATCATCTACATGCAGATTAAGCTGTTAAAAGGCTCCTAATCCATATTTTATACGAGCTGGTGCATTTGGAGAGTGAGCAACTAAAAGGTAACTGGGTTAGACACCATCATCCTAAATTATAAATAACTGCATAAAAACAAAATTTAAAATCTCCCCGCATCTAATAACTTAGTACCGTGACACTGATACTGGCCTCTGAGGAGCCAAGGCAGCTCCGCTCCCGCACAGGGGCGGCGGGCGGGAGGGTCCAGACAGCAGCACGCCCAGACCCCTCCTCGGAGCAGACACCCTGACGGCCAGTCCCACCTGCCTCCATGCCCGCCCCGCAGGGGGGTCCACCCTCGCTCCGGGGCTCCTGGCCAATCACCTGTGGGGTTGGGAGGCCATCTCAGACACGGCGCACCTGGTAGGCTGTGCCCACCTGCACACCCGCCGCCCACGTGGCCGCAGAGCCCGTGGCTGGGTAGGGCACTGCAGTGCCGCTGGGTCTCTGCAAGAACGCGGTCTGCGGACCTGCCCACAAGCTCACCGGCCAGCGAATCGGGAGGTCCTGCCAGATGGCCTCCTGCTAGGGTGGCCCAGCTGAAGGACACACAGAAGAGGGGGCTCCTGCGGGACAGTGGCCCTCAGGTGTTCTGTCCACCAAACGGAGCTAGGACTCCAAGGCAGGTCTCCCAAACATCCCTCCCCTTTCCTGGGGCAGGTTCGGGCGGCAGCATCATGCCCACAAGGTCCTGGCCTCCCTGACACAGCTTTGGCCAGTGCGGGCTCAGTGGGCTGCCCGCCTGGACCCACCGCCACGGCTGTGCACCACTGACCTCTGCTGGACAGGCCGGGGCACGCGGCGGCTGGGTAGGGGCTGGCCGTGCCCACACTCAGGGTCCCAGCGCGCTCCCCAGGCCGCCCAGAAGCTGGTGGCCCTGCCGCGAGGCCTCCCCTGCACCTGCCCTTTAGGGGAAGCACTGGTTTGCACTCCTCTCCGCAGGCTGCATTCCAGATCCCGCTGACAGGCATTGCACCCCTGGCTGGTGGAGGGCAGGTGCCTCCTGGACCCTCAAGCAGGCAAGCCCCCAGCCTGGCCACCTGGCCACCTGATGTAGGCAAAGCTCTTTCCTCCACTCAAGGGCCAAGGACGACGCTCGGCCCCGCAGCTGCAGGCGTTCCCTTTGTAGGTGGGCCCCGTCCGCGCCGAGGAGCCGTGAACAGAGCACGCTGCTCCGCTCAGGGAAGACGGCTCTCTGGCGGCTTGGAGGTTCTTTCTTCACCCTCTGTAGAAACCGCTAACCACAAACATTTCCTTTTTAAATTTTATTATAATGTATTCAAATAAATTCTCAAGGATCACAGTGTAACGCAGACAGTTCTCACTGTTAGACTTTGAGGAGACAGAAGGCAGGACGGCTGTGACATGGATCCAGGTAAAAATCTGAAAGTAGTTTCTTCGCATAAAAAAAAAAAAAAATCTCCTCAGAGTCCAAGAAAATACAGTTGTTTCTGGATTTCCTCATTTCTGAGCCACAAAAGAGGAGGAGGTGAGGAAGGGGCTCCTGCCCGGGGCAGGACCAGGCTGCCACCTCTGAGCCCCACTGCCACGGCCCCCGGAGTTGGCCAGGGGAGGACCCCGAGATGTGAGCCAGCTCCGTCCCTCTGCCCCTCCGGTGACCACCAGCCTGGCTCACGTTGGTGATTCCTACCAGGGGGCCCTTTCCTGACCCCCGACATCTAGTCACTCGGCGTCCTCTGTCTTCCTCGTCCTTCCCCATCTGTCCGTCCCTGAAACGTCTGGGGGCCTCAGTCCCCTCCCCTGGACCAGAGGGCGAGGGTGGCATGGGCGCCCCCTCCCCTGGCCGAGCAGGGTGGCGGCTCGCGCACAGGCGAGTCGGGCAGAGGCACCCCCTTGGGTCTGGCCGTGGCACACCGGCTCTCCGGAGCCCGCTCCGACTTTGGGTGGGGTGCTTGGCCTCCACACCCCACCCATCGCTGGACCTTAAGGACATCAGCACCCGATCCCCTACGGAGAAACAAGGCGCAGCAAACCCCCAAAGAAGTCAGGGCGCACTGGCCCCCAAGGTGGGCTCCCAGGCCGAGGCTGCCGTCCCGCTGGTGTCCAGTGAGACGTGGTGGTCCCAGGCCCGCTGGGCGGGCAAAGTGTCCCCGGGTCCCTGTGCCGCTCCCACAGCTGCTGTGAGCCAGACCCATGCTGGTGTGACACCGTGGATAGGCCCACCCCGAAAACACTTCCGTCCCCACGCAGCATCTTCTGTTAAGTGCGGCCGTTTCCCACGACACGGCGCAGGTCTCAGACGGCGACTTTGCCCAGTGTCAGGAGGCGGCAGCCACGAGTGGACGCGGTCTTTGAGTCCCAGTCTGAAAGCCGCCAGCTTCTGTGTCTGCACGGGGAGTGGAAGTGGCGGGGCGCACCGGCCCGGGTGTGCTCTGCGTGACATCAGCCCCCCACCTCGTCCCGGGGCATGCCTGATTTCTCGGAGGAAATTTAAATTAGGCGGGATAGAGATTCACTTTGCTCTTCAAAACTTGCCCGTGGTCAGCCGGCTCTGAGGTCCTCCCGGTCCTGCTGGGCCCGAGGACACGCGCACACGTGCTATCGCTGCGGCTCGGCTGTGGCAAAGCCAGGAAGGACGCGGCTCCCAAGGCCTCCACCTGCCCCTTGGCAAAATCACCCTCTTCGTTTCTAAATTGTTGCTTCGCTTTTGCAGACGCGCCTTGTGACTGGGGAGTCAGCACCTATACTTTGGGCCACCTCTTCCTGTGAGGTTCACCAGGAGGGCGGCAGAATTCGTCAGCAGCGGCTTCGGAGCTGGGCCAGACCCGGCTCCCTCCCTGGGAGGCGCCGAGAGCGCAGGGGGACGGGCAGGGCAGAGGGTGCCTGGCCCCTGCGCCCTGGTGGAGGCAGCTGCACGTGCTCCCCACCGTCGGAGGAGGCTGGGCCAACACATCTCGACCCCCCCCCCGTCTGGGAGACCACGGCCCCTGGGCCCCATCAGCCGGGACAGCCGCACACGGGTGAGCAGGTGGGTGTGGAGGTTTCCAGGGGGCGGCCCGGGCCCTGGGTATGGAGGCTAACCCAGCCTCACTCGGGCTCCTGTGAAAGCAGGTGACAGCTGTGGGGAGCTGTGGCTGGGCTCCCGTGGAGCCGCGGGCGAGCCCCTCCTGCCGGCATCGGTCCGGTCAGAGCCCCTCACAACCACGGGCTCCCGAAGGAAGACCCACAGGGCCGCCAGGGGCTGCCTCGTCCACCAACACCGCCCAGCCATTCTCCGTTCTCCTCGGCCGCGTCAGCTGCTGGGGGACCCAGGCCTTCACTCCAGGAAGTCTGAGGGCTCTCTGGCCTTGTCCGTTGCCTCACTGGCCATCAGTGACCCCGATCAGGGCACGGAATGGCATTGATGGCCAGGGGGCTCTCAGCTGCAGCGAGCTGGGTCCTCGTGCTCACTGGGCCGGCCCCCACCAGGCCTGCCAGGTGGCAACCCGAGTGCAACATGTGGAACCCACGGAGCCCGAGGCCACAGGAATGAGAAGCATATGTTCCCAATGTGCCCCGGAGCCTGACAACGGGGGACTGGTCCTCTTCCCATCCCGGCCCCCGGGCCCATGGACTGGCCACCAACTGGGGACACCTGCCCAGGGCGAGGCAGAGGCCAGGGGAGCAGGGACAGCCGCCACCCCCCAACGTGGCCGTCACTCCCGTGAGGGCGACCCCGAAGCCCTGGCCTGTCGCCTTGCAGGAGGGGCCCAAGCCGGCATCCAGCGTTGGTCTTGGAGCTAGTGAGAGGCACCTCGATCAGGCCGGTGGGAGGGATCCCACACATGGCCTTCCTCCCTGCCTCCATGGCCCCTGGGCCCAGCAGCCCCGTGTGTGAGCCAAGCCGAGGCTGGGCGGGATTTCTCCTTTCTGGTGAGGTGGCAGGGGCCCGGGCCGCACACTGGGCAGCTCTGACAAACACGCCCGCACACGGACCTCAGCACCAGGCTGTGCGGCCTGGCCCCCACCAGCCGAGCCACTCACCAAAGCCCAGGCATCACCAGTCAATCCCATGTCCTTCCTCTGCAGGAGACGGCCACGTGCTCTCCCTGCTCCTCCTGCTACGTGCCCCAGAGAACACGGGTGCCACACACACAGCAGAAGGCAGAGGACTCTGAAAGGAGCCACGGATGTGCTGCTGAGTGGCTGGGTCCCGCTTCGCCTCATGGGCGCCCGACACGGGGCTGAAGGAGCTCCGAAGGCCAAGCCTGTGCATAGAAACACAGGCCTGTGCTCTCTGGCCGGAGAGCAGGGACGCAGGCGGACAGCAGGGCAGACAGCGAGGCGGACAGCAAGGCGACTAATGTCTTAATGGGGGGCCCATGCAATCTGGAGGATGGAGCGGAAGGCTCCCCCGGGGCAGGGACAGGGCCGTGCAGTCGGCTGGCAGGACAGTGGTCAGCAGGAAATGAGGCCCGGCTGCTGACCAGCCTGGCAGAGCCCTGGGGTGGGCGCGGGGAGGCGGCCGTTCAGAGCTCTGTCCCCAGCGGACATGCTCTCCGCGGACTGTGAGGGGCTCACAGGGAGGGCTCCCCTTCTCAGTGACAGCCATCCTTCCCAGGCCACTGGGAGATACGGCCCTGCAGCCGGGGTCCCCATGTCCACAGGATGGCCGAGATCGGGGACAGCGCCAAATTGTCAGGGGCCAAGTACGTGATGCTGAGTGAGGAGCGTCTCCCTGGAGCTCCCTGAGGTTACGGCCCTTCTCTTTTTGCAGGGAGGCGGGGTGTCTAATGTTCTTCCCCTCGTGGGCTGTGCTGAGAGCTGTGTCTTCAGCCTGGAGGCCGTTGGGGGCCGTGGGGGCCGTGGGGTGGCGGCGTGCTTTCAGGACAAGGGCTCTCCTACAGGCAGGGCCTCAGCGAGGGCTGAGTCCTCCTGGTGATGTCACTCCTGACCGTGGGCAAACAGGCTTCACGGGGTGACCACACAGCGGGGACACGGCCCGTTTAGTGGAGCTTACTGACTTGCTTGTGGAAAATCAGCCATCGTGACACATTCCCTCTTCATAAAAGCCCAGCGCTTGTAATGTTTGCTTTTCCTTTCAGCGACCTCCAAGGAATTAAGTTAGCACAGGTGGCCGAGTGTGGGGAGCAGGGCTGGGCTGAGAAGCAGCTCCGCTGAGGTCATGGAGGGTCGGGACTTGGCCACCCAGTAAGGAGGCCCTAGAGCTGCGCCCGGGGCGGGCCATCCTCAGTTTCCGCACCTGCCGGACAGGGAGGCCCGTGGGGAGGGCCGCGAGGTGCACCCCTGTGCTTTCACTGAACTCACGGACAGAACTGGGCCCTAGAGCTTCCTGAGGACACAGGTCCCCTGCGGAAGCGCCTTGGAAGCTGCGTTCCTCCTGAGCTGGAAGGAGGGAGCTACCCCAAACGAAGCCTCGCGCCTCAGGCGGGGATCTCAAATGCTCCTCTGTGCATCTGGTCCAACGGATGAAATCTGTATGTGGATGTTCCCACTTTAATAGGTTTTTGTTTGCTTCATCTAATTTCAGAAACAGTGATTTCCATTTTTATGTCTCAAGATTAACTGGGAGACGAAAACGTGTTTTTGCCTTCTTATGCAAATTCCTCAGGTTTGTGTGTTTATTCAGAAAACTTTCTCATAAAGAGGTGAACCCCCACTTCTTCTGTGGCTCCCTGCAGGGACAAGCCATCCCTCTGCACACACACAGAGCTGAGCCCTTGCGAGGTGGCAGGTGGTGGTGCCAAGTCATGGTGCCTGCAGGGGTGTGTCCTGCCGCCCACCTGAGTCTTCCGGATGGCGGGCTGCTGCTGGATGCCAGGTGGGCAACATCTAGTGAGCACGGTGCAGGAGTCAACAGCAGGGACAGTGTGCCCCCAGAGAAGCATCCCCCAAAACCCTCATCCACCCAGAACGGAAGAACAGGCCCTATTTGGAAACGCTGTCTTTGCAGGTGTCACGGGTGAAGATGAGGCCATAGTGCAGCAGGGAGACCCCACCAGTGGCTGGTGTCCTCACAGGAAGGCCATGCGAGGACAGACACTCAGGGACAGGAGGGCCGGCGAGCACCGGGGCAGACATGGGTGATGGTCTGCAAACCCAGGCCCCCCAGCTTGCCCGCAGGCCAGGGGGCTTGCTCGTGCCTTTCGAGAGAGGGCGCCGGGGGCCCTGGGGACACCCCGACTTCAGACTTCTGGCCCAAGAGCGGGCGGTGCTGTGTTCTAAGCCCCTCCAGTCTGGGGTGGCTCGTTCAGACAGCACCAGGAAGCCGTGCCTTTCCTCTCTGGACTCCCAGGTTATCTGCGGCCACTGTAAATCACCAACCTCGCTGTGGGAAGGGGCAGGTGCCCAACACGTCCCCCCGAAACCAAGGTGACTGTCGCACACGTATACACTAGGTCCAAAAACATGAGCCCGTTTCTGGAGTGCCCGACCCAGGGGGACCCCTGCCTCATGACGCAGGGGTCAGGGGCTCACAGATGATGTCATCCAGAACCCCGCACCCCCTGCCCCGGATGCTCCTGGTGGATGACATCACTCAGGCCCCATGAGCCCCCCATGCTCTGCCTGATGACATCATCCAGGCCCCACACCCCATGCTCCACGTGTGACATCATCCAACCTCCCCCAGGCTTCGCACATCCATGTCACCCAACCGCACAATGCTCTGCATGTCCTCTGACTCCACGACCCCAAACTTCATGTGGATGACATCATCCAGGCCCCCGAACCCCTGCGTGATGACGTTATGCGACCCCTAGTCCCAATGTTCCACTTGATGACATCACCAGCCCCGCCCATATGTCGTGTGATGTCATCCAGGCCCGCCCCCATATTCCGCATGATGACATCACCTGCCTGCCTCCACCCCATGCTCCACCCTTGGGGGGCGGGGCTCGCTGGCTGCGGAATCACAGGCACCTGGGATGCGTCACCCCTTTAGCCTCAGTGTCCAGGACTATGGTGTCTGCCAGGTAACGTGAGGGCTAGTGCGACTTCGGGGTGCCCCATGTGAACCCCGCACTCCAGCTTCTGCAGCCTGATGGGAACAGTGGCCTTTCTGGCTCCGAAGTTCCCGAACCACCATGCTCATAGGATGTTATCTCCCCAGAGAACCGTATGTAAACAGAAGCGTTCTGGTTTACTACATGAGAAGGACAGCGAGGATGGTGGGGGTCACCCAAACTGCATTCCCGAACGGCCAGTGTTTCCGTGAGCGAGGGGGGCTGCAACACACGGGCGTCTTGCAGATTCCAGCTAGCGGCTCCTCATAGGGCCGCGCCCCTGCACCTGCAGCGGTCCAGATGGGGCACAGTTAGCACGCAGTGATCAGCATGGCCACGGTCAGCACAGCCATGATCAACACGCCACAGTCCACACAGTCACTTCCAGTGGCTTCAATTAGCGCACTGAATCAAGCAAGAGAAACAATCTCCTGGGCCCTGGTTTGGTAAAATTTGCCTGATGGTCATGCACGAACATGCGCTGTATTTGCGGTTATGAGTTTCTTTACCGTATGAGCTGCCGATATTTTCCCGTCTTCGACTTTTCTGTTTTAAAGAAAACTCAACTACAATTTAATGCATTACAGGGAAAAGAAAATAAAAAAATGAATTCTTTCCAAAAGAAACGGAACCATGCAAGAGTTGGGACAAGGAGCAGAATAAGATGATAGTTTACACCTAAGTATTTTACGTTACATAAAAATGGACTGAAATCTCCAGTTAGAACACAAAGAATTTTAAATTGGGTAGCAAAAATCCACCTACATTCTATTTTCAGGACACAATAAAAGTACAAGGATACATTCATGTTGAAAATAAAAGGACTAAAAACACAGAACATGCAAATACCAACCTAAAGAAGTTGGTGGGGCCAAATTAAGAAAAGCAAAACAGACCTGAAAGCAAAATGTTTTACTAGAGATGAACATAATCACTTCATAATTGTAAGAGGTTCAATTCAGTGAAAAGGCCGTTTGAAGTCTGAGGAAACGAACAGCAGAGCCCCAGACGTCCTTCTTTAAAAACGGAAACAAGAAAGAAGAGAGAGAACTTGGTGGAGGAGCACCCGAGCCCACATCTGGGGGCAGCTCCCACCGGCCATGCTGCACCTGCCCGAGGGTGTCAGCCCCTGCAAGCCAGGGCGCTCAGAGCAGCCAGCCACGAAACGGACCATCAAGCAAGTCTCAATCAACAGATTTCAAGCATGGAATCATACAGAACATGTTCTCAGACTAGGCTACAAATTGCTAAGAGCAGAATATTCCCATCTACTTGGCCACTAATAATTACATGCTTATATTTAAAACTGAAGAGTAATGAAAATACAACCCATCAAAACAATGGGGTATAGCTAAAGCAGAGGTTAGGGTGAACTTCATAGCATTAAATACTCATGAGAAGAGGAACGCTGAAATTTAACACAGTAAAACCACCACCTCGAGAAGTTAGGAGAACTTCAAAATAAACAGCAAGAACATAGAAATCAAAGGTAATGGACAGAAGTTAATCAAACAAAAACCAAAAATACAGCCAAGCAGATGGACAAACCAAAGATTGCTAAGTGGTCGATGAACCTCTGGAGAGACGCAGCCAGAAAAAAACCCAAAAAGGCACACTAACCCCTCAGGAGGGGAAGCCGCTGCAGACCGTGAAGCGCCGATGAGAGGTCAAGAAAGCTCTCAACAGCTTTATGCCAGGACCCGTGGAAATCTAGGTAAAGCGGCTAGACATCAAGAATAAAATTCAAAGCACCAAAACCGGCTCAAGGAGAAACGTGAATGCACTAGCAGCTCACAGGGGAGCAAACCCTGACACCAAGACTCAGGACAGAGAAAAGGAAGTGCTTAAAAAGCCTCATCCAAGCCTAAACGTAGATTCGGAAGGCCCAAACCACATGAGGCCCCAGAGGAAAAGGATTCCAGGCCAGGCGTGAGCGGGGCCTCTCCGGGCAAAGGAATGGTTTCACTTTAGAAAATCAGAGTAATTCACGATGTCACGTATTTAATGGAAAAGCATCACATTCCAACAGATGGAGAAAGTGTTTGGCAGAACCCCACACCCACTCAAGTTTAAAATCCTGGCTAGTAGGGACAGAAGGCCCCACGGCAACCAGCAACTCGGCGGGGCCCTCCGACGGGTGTCCCAGCTGTCTGCCGCCCTCCAGCCCCCACAGGTCCAGGCATGTGCGGGTCAGGGCCGCTCCCTTGGCAGGCCCCACGCCACTCAGGTGCAGCTCAGACAGGACTCTGCAGCTCCTGGACACCAAGGCCGCGTGACGTCCCTCCTGTGTTCACCCTGCTCCTGACCAGACCGCCAGCCCCTTCCAGCTCCCCCCCACATTGACCCCAGGGTCACTTGGCCCCTTTCCCCCCACCCTACGCCCCTCCTCTGACGCTGGCTCAGAGGCACTTGTGCTGGAAGAGCCTCATGAGGACCCACTGTGCGCCCCCAGGTGTGCCCAGTGTGTGAACTCGGGTGCACAATCGGCAGGCCTCACCCACCGCCCCCCCTTGCCCCGAGGCCTGGGCTGGCCCCACAAGGGGTCCAGGAGGGGCTCTGCACTCTCCGTGCCCATGAAGCATTCCCCTCAGGATGGGTGACCGTGCTAGGCTAGTGATGCTCTTCACTGTCTCCAGCTCCTAGGAATGAAAAGTTGCATGTCGTTCTGATAACGCCTCCATTAGGTAATCTGTTCTTTCATCTAGAAGCTCAAGTCGTTTACTCTAGACCCTAGAGTTTGGAGCTTACAATTCTCCAGAATCAGAATACCCATAGCTGTGTCCTCACCAGTCTTGCTGGGATGCTGGTGTGTCCACGCAGGTTTCCCTTGGGCTCCCTTCCCTCCTTGGGTTAATAGCGCCTCACCTTGTGTTGCCCCATCACTGCCTCCACCTGGACCCCACGTACCGCGTGTCAGGGCTCGCGGACACTCTACCCAGCCCCCTTTCCCTTCCCTCCGAAGTCCTACTGTTACTTTTCTGTTACCTGACTGCTCTGTTACCTACGCAGATTACCCTGAATCTGGCCTGCAGGGGAATGTTAATACAGATGCTTCCCGGGCTTTAAGATTCTCTGCCTTTCACCCAAAACAAGAGGACAGAAGGGAAGTGTCACTGCAGGTAAGTGGTGGGGGGGGTGGGGAGCACATGCTTTCAGAGCATGGAAGCCTGAGCCCAGGGCCAGCCCCTGGGGGAGCCCTAAGCTTGATGAACCTCCGTTCTGCAGAATCAGAGCAGTCCTCCCCCCTCCCATCCCTGAGCCACCGAGTGTGGTCGCATGGAGCACGGACATGCTACAGAAGGGCCGGCACGCACCTCGGAGGAGGACCCCGCTTTGGTCTGCACCTGTAAGTGCACCTTCATTCTCCAACATCAGCTCTCTGAAAGAAACAAGCACGTGGCTCGCCATCCGTGATGACAACACCGTTTATTCGGCACCAGCAGGAGGCTCTGTTGTATGTTCACGCCGAGCAGCCCGTATGCACGGCCCCTGGGACGACGACGCACGTCATGCTAGTGCTGCTGTCTGGACTGCAGGCCACAGTAACCGCATGTCCCCGTCTTTGTCTCCTTGTCCTGAAAAGATTCGAGAAGAGAGATCTCAAATTTCCATATTCTGCTCCCATCTAAACATGTTTAGACATCAGAGAGGAAAGTGTGCACAGAATTTGAAATACAATCTCAGCTAGACCCGGCTGAAATCCTGAGGTCGCGCCAGAACTGAGAACCGTTGCGGCACCGGGCCCGGGTCTGACTCTGGCTCCACGATGACTCGCTGGCAGCCGCAGGCGGTGACCTGAACCCTGGCTCTGGCCCCAGAACACGTGGTCATCTCAAAGGACCGCCACAAGGACAAGTCTTCTGGCCTTAGCTCAGTGCCCGTCTACTCCCGTGGCCCAGGAGGGCCGAGGTTTCACCCTGAACCCAGAATTCAATGGACTGGAGCAGGTGGAGCGCTGTGCAGAGGCCTGCCACCCCCAAGGCCAGGGTCTGGTCTGGGCACGCTCAGCCCACTAGCAGACGGGGTGCTGGGGTGCTGCTGACTTCTCGCCCCTGTGTCCACGCTGCGGCAGGCCTGAGCCTCAGCCCCTGCCTGCCCCTCTGCTCTAACGTCCCGGGTCCTCCCCTCTCCAAGGCTCTGTGGGTGCACAGACTCCAAAAGGAGGTTCCAGGAAGACCGAGCCCGTGTGTGTGGAAGGAAAGTGGACAGTCCGTGCTGGTAACACTATGTCCCAGAGCACCTCACGGCACGTCCCAGTGGAAAGGGTGCCCTTCACACGGTCCCTACTGCGCCGTCTGTAGGAAAGGTCAGAACCAGCACTGCAAGGGCCACACGGAACGGGACAGCTTAGACTACGGCAGCAAGGACAGGTGACACAGTACCAGGTTTATGTACACTTTCGGGTGGCCGAGAGCCCCCCCGCCGCCGTCACACGCGATCACACGATCTCCAACTTCACTCACGGGCTGCTCAGCTATCAAATCAATGGCAAAGTTTTCATTCACCTAGAACAAGATGAAAAGAAAAACTCAGGAATCCAAGGACAAAAGCTAGATAATTTCATGGAATTTAAGTTTATGTAGACAACGCCCCCCACACTCTCAGGTCCTACCTGCACAGGCACATTCCATACGTTCTCGTCTATTATCGCTGCAGATCTTCAAATTACACACACAATACACGCATACACACGCACGCGTAACTTTCCATTTCGCTACAATTTCACACTTACAGAAACGGTGCAGGAACCGGACTACAAACACTCCTCCCTGGTCTGTACCTAATGTGCAGACCAGACCCCTCACACTGTACCGTGGCTTTAGCACCGGCTCTGTTCCTGGACCCGTGCCTCGCTCCACCCGCTGGGACACGTGAGGAATGACACGGAGACGGGCGCCCAGGGCTGACTGTCCCCACCAGCAGAGGCCCCTCCGCGGTCACAGGGGCAAGGAAGCTCTGGCAGACGCCCACGGCCACGTCCACACCTAACAGGACAATACGGGACAACCCGGGGCACTGGAGGGACGACGGGGTTGCAACTGCAGGGACCAACACCCAACAAATATGCTGAAATCTGTGATTTCAGATTTTAAAATTCAATAAATACCTCACCATAGGGAATGACCTCATTTTAAAAACTGGTAAACAAAAGGAAAAAAATCGATATTCCTTCTACTTTCTTCTGGCCAACCAAAGTGTCTTTCCGCAAGTGGGAAGACAGCACTGCCCTCCACCCTGTGTGGAGACGCTCGGCCACTGCCCCGGAACCTGCACCAAGCCTCGATGGAAGCGCCCTACGCCGCCACGCAGTAACCTCAGCACAGAGGACCAGAGTCTGACCTGACGAGTCTGATCTGACGGAGCTGCTACAGCCAACCCCGGTTCCACACCCCAGGAACGAAGGCACCAAACCCCACGAAGGGCCCAGCTGTGGGCGACTCCACAGGAGAAAATGACCCGGGTCCTTTGACAGGTGAGTTCCAAGGAGGTAAAGGGAGAGTTTGTATGTGTCTGGGGGGAGGGGGCAACACCTAAAAGTTGAAAGAAACATAGACACTTCAGCAACTGCAACGCAGGAAGCTTATCTGTATTCTGAGTCAAAAAAATTTTTTTACTATAACACAATCAAGAATATTTACCACCCACTAGATACTTAACTTAAAGATCGCTGTAATCTCCCGTGTGATACTGATGCTCTAGTCACATTAGCACCTCCTGGGGATCCATATGCACTGGGGAACTCGATTCAATGGAACCATGTCAGCGACCTGCTTCAAGACGGCTGGCGTTGGCGGGGAGCAGGGTGTGGGTGGATCCGAGCAGAAACCAGCATGGCCGCCTGGGGAAGTCTCCTGGTTGGTAACCACTGGATCAGAATGGGCTCATGGGACGACCATGATCCTTTCCCTCCACCTCGTGAACTCTGTTTTGTTAAACAGCAATTCAAACATCCCGGCTGGGCAAATAATGTCTTACAATGAGCTACTGTGGCAAAGGGGACCCAGGCCAGGAGACCTGTCTTGTTGTATCTGACCCGTCGTGAGCCAGGCACTCAGAGCCGTCTCTGGCCAAGGCCAAGGCGACAAAGCTCCTGAGGCTGGCAAAGCTGGGAAAGTGAGTGAGTGAGTGAGTGAGTGAGTGAGTGTGTGTGTGTGTGTGAAGGCCCCTAACGTGCCCCACAGCACTGTTACGGAGCCGAGTCCCATGTCCCACCATGGTGGGCCAGCCCACACCATGGGCTGCAGCTTCCCGCCCCGGAGAGCCACGCAAACCCAGGAAGGACATCCAGAGGCGTTTCCCTGCTCCAACAGTCTGTGCTCCCCGAAGCCGTCCGCAGCAATCAGTCATATGCTCTGACCACCCTCTCAGCTGTCGGCAGAGAGAGCTTTGTGCCCCGCACTCGGGCTCCCGAGGAGCAGCTCGCTTGATGGCACCTCAGACCTAGCGTCACCATCAACCCACCCAGGGTGGAAAGCAACAGCAAGACCACACCTGGGAAGTCACTCGCTTCTGGAAGCTGGAGGGTCATCTGACTGCAGCACACGGTATGGGACGAATGCCATTAGGGGGGGAACGTCACACTTCCTGGCAGACGTCCCTGCAACTACGACGGGGAGGGGCACCGCGTGCAAACAAGACAGGAAGCGGAGGCTACACACAGAGAAGTAAGCGCTGCCCAGGCTACTCTGCCATCTGCTTGGTGAGAACCTCAGTGCTGTGCGTACCTGACAGTGAGAACTGCCGTGCGGGGCAGTCCTGGCCCCCGGGGCCCAGCTGGGTGCCTGCCCTGCGTGCCCAGAGCCCCACCTCCATGGAGAGGCCCCACCTGAGAGAAGACAAGGAGACAAGGATCGGACGTGGATCAATCTTTACAAATAAAGGGGGGCTTGGACATCTGAATTTTAATAAAACCTGGAAATAAGTCAGAAAGGCACAGTCAACCTCAGTTAAGTTTTTCTAAAGCCAGCGGACTCCATCCAGAGGACACGCGACCCAGCGTGGCCCAGCCCCTCACTCTTCCGCAGAAACAGAGGCCTCGCCTGCCATCAACACAGAGGACGCCCCAGACCCACAGAATGTGGACGTTCTGGAAAAATTTAATTATTTTTAAAAAGGTTTATAGCTACAGACCATGATTTTGTGAAGTTTTATTCCCACAGACACAGCAGGAGGATACTGGGAAGTAGGGCTACCTTAGAGGCTACAGGCTGCATGCGCCACGCGGCCGGGCAGGGAGGCCGGGCTGTGCCACAGGCCCCTCTGAGCGTAGTGGCCCCTACAGCCGGGCTGGCCGCTCCCCTCGCACCTGAACCTTACTTGGGCTGTGGAGGGAGGGAAGTCCCGCTCACCTCTGCTTCACACAGAGCCACGCGTCACACAAATGAAGCCTCATGGTGCAACACACGACGGCGTCTACCTCAGTGACAGACCCCCGGGCCCCGTCACGGCGGTCAGACAGACCATCATCTCCCATGAGAAGGGCAGCTGACGCCCGAGGCGGACACAGGACTGCCCGTCACTCAGCTCCAGGGCGACGCTGACCTTCGATGGTGAACGTCTCGTTCCCGGGGTTCGGTGCAACTGCAGGCGTACGAAAAGCCCCGGAGCCAGCACGTGTCCAGCAGCCACCTGCAGGTGACAGCCCAGGGCTCGGTCTTGCCGCCCTCACCGAGGACGGGCAGGAGGCGCACCACCGGGCCTCACGAGGCGCGAACGCAGACACGCGTCCCAGCGCCCCAGGCTCTTGCCTCGGCTGTCGGCACAGTGGGCTCCAGGCAGACGGTGTCGCGGGCCCTGAACGCTGCCACGGCTGTACAACACTCCTTTGTACCCCACTAACGTAACCAATGGGAAACTACCTTCTTATTTATCTCTTGATGGCCAACGGATTTGGGCACCAAGATACTCAGGTTTAAATTCATTTGTCAGTAAGCTGTTATGTTATTCTAACTCATGTTTTTGGAAGTGACAGTTCTTATGGAGAGTTTACTCCATCAAACTGAGATCAAATCCATTAAAAGTACAACATAAAACACAAGACTACACAAAACAGTATTAAAGCTATACAAAAAGGAAGAATAATCCTAGTTGAGTAACCAACATTCTGTAGGGTGCTAACCCTGTTCATGGAAATTTACAGATTTAAAATAAAGTAAAAGCCCAATTATTTAGACTATCAGGGATCTTTAATACTAATACCACATTTATATTTAGCTGAACACATGTGTATATACACACTATTATAATTTTTCAATCACAATAAAAACTGAGGTTTTCATCCAAATTAATTTTTAACACAAATTTGGAGAAAATGCTCAAAAATACCTCCTAGGCTTTTTTTTATGGCAGTGTTCGCAGGTGCTCTGGGGCGACCTGGCCGGTGCGGAGGGAGAGGACAAGCATTGACACGTGGAACCGCCAGAGGGAGAGAGGAAGGCACAGACCTCGACGCTCAGCACCACCCAGGCCACCAGTGTCTGAACCTTGGGCTTCAGGAACTCAGTTTCAAGGACTACCCCCTGGATCCGAGGGGTAAACAGACTTTTGACAGTCCACGCCCCCCCAGGGGAGCCAAAGGCCCGTGGCTCCTAGTCACCAAAAGATTTATTTTAAAACGTACATGCCTTTACCCCACTCTCACGGCAGACAGGATGTACTTGGGAAGGGAAACGCAGAAGACAAAGTGCCCGAGAAATGCTGAAGAGCCTGCCACAGCGAACACAACTCCCCAGTCTCCAAATACGCCTCAAAAGGCACGTGCTTGCTTCTTCCAGAAGACAACCAGACAGACACAGGAAACTGTTCTTGTTAATAAACCCTTCACAGACCAGCAAGGAGGCGGTCCTTGAAAAGAAAGTCCGTGGGGAATTCTACGGTGTGGGTCGCAAGGAGAGGCCTGGAGACCGGGGGGGGGGGGGGGGGGGGGCTGTGGGTGCAGAGGAGGGAACCCCGCCTGGAGGGAGGGGACCCCGAGCTCCATGTCCGCTCAGCAGGAGCCATCTCTCCGAAGGTGGGCGGGGCGGCCCCTGGCAAGAAGCCCACACCTGCTGCCCCCTGCCTCCACCTGAAGCGCAGGGGCCCTCCTCCTCCTAATCCCCGGGGCAGCACTGCATCCCGCCGGCTCGTTCAGCCTTCTCGACCTTCCGGACACACGTGTGTGTGCGTATACGTGTACCTTCGCATCACGACAGTTCGGATGGCCGCGCGCTGAGGTGTCGGTGTCAAACACCAGTCAGCAGGGGATGAGAGATGCTCAGGGTCTCACTCTGCTCCCGATCCTGGCTAACACCCGGGAAGTTTTCTAAAGCTTCTGCCTGGGGAGCATGGGCCACCTCAGTGGAGAAGTCACTTCACCAGGCGAGCGGTCTGCTATGCCACGTCCCAGGAGAAGCAAGGCCTTGAAGGACACTCTTCACTCCTGGGTGGGCCCTGAAGCCCCTCTGCACGTACCCAGTCCGCAAGCCCCTCCCTCCAGCACTCACAGCTCACTCTTTCCACCCCCAGCATCCCCAGCCTCTTCTGAGGTGGACAGGCTTCATGTTACTGCAACAAACACAGCAGGGCACATGGACGTCGACACCACAGGGACCGCCCCTCAGGTTGGTGGTGGTTGGCACCTTCAAGTTGCTACTGAAGAACAAAGGGGCCCAGCGGGGGAGACCGACTCATAACCAGACTCGCCTGCCAGCCAGCGGGGCAGGAAATCTGAGATGGGCAGGAAATGTCCGGAGCACCCTCCCTCGGATGGATGCCCACTCCAGGCAGTGGGGGTCACCAGCCCCACAGCTGGCGAGGGTATTCCTCCTGGGGCAGAGCATCACTTCAGAAAGTGGAGGGCAGGGGGGAGCTGTACTCAATGGACCTCGGCCTCCCAGTGTTCTGGGCTCTCTGCCTAATTGTTCATCTTTAAAACCTACAAATGACGCCTGCCCCAGTCACAGTAACCCAACAGCAACAGAGTAAGGCACACGCTCACTGATGGCTCCCTGGGGCAGGGGGGTTCTCTAGGGGACTGTCTGCTCGAACCCAGCACCCTCAGCCCAGTGAGGTCAGTGACTGAGGCAGGCAGTGCTTGAGGGTGCACAGATCCGGACGCGGTCAGACAGAGTGATCTGGAGCCATGCTCGAAACCAGATGAGTACACCCAGCTGCCAGGTGACAGAGACGGTACTGCGACTGTTCTCACTGTTGTCCCCATCACTGCCACTCCCCACTGTGATCGTTTGTCCACACGAGCTCTTCCACTAGAGGACAGGAAACGTGTGCCCTTTCGTTTGATGCATATGATCACAAAGTCAATGAAACTAGTTCTGTAACTTCAGACGAGTATCTGCTCAGTTCCAGCCCTCTGCCTCGCGGAGGTGGCCCAGGACCATGGCAGGCCTGGCTTCTGTCCCCTCCTTGAGGGGTGGGAGCTGGGTGGACCTGTTCTTCAGCACGTGAGTGCCCCCTCTTGGGAAGATTCCCGTCAGAGGCTCACACGGATTCCCTTGCAGACACGCTGCAAACTGTATCAGGCATGTCTGGTCCGGAGCGGCCAAGAGCCACACACAGATACTTTCCATTTTTCTCTGCAAAGCCCTTTCTCTAGCTTCCCACTCTCCTTGTTCTTCAGATTAAGCTCAGATTCGTTGGATTTCTTAAAACACAACTAACCAAAACCAGAGAGACAGCAAGATCCATGGTTGTCAGAGACGGCGGGGAGGGAAGGATGAATAGGTGGAGCACAAGACATTTTTAGGGCAGGGAAACTACTCTGTGTGATACTGTAACAGTGGACACATGACATGAGTTTGTCACAACCCACAGGACGTACACCACAAAGAATGAACCCCAACATAAACCGCGGACTTGAGCTCATAACATATCAACATCCATCAAGTGTTCAAAGTAATCAATCACAACAAATGCAGCACCCCAATGCAAGATGTTAGTAACGGGCTGCTTGGCAGGAGGTGGGCATAGGGGAACCCTCTGCACTTCACGTCCAAGTTTTCAGTACACGTAAAAGTCTTCTAAAACAATGTTTTTGGGAAACCCAAACAGTTTTACAGTACTACTAAATGCCAAATTTTTGTCATAAGACAATGAAAGCCAGAGGACAACTCATTTACTGACATGCCTTGCACCTTTACAACTTGAAAATGTGCCCCCAGGACACTCACGATGTCAAACGGGAAAAGGCCACAGAGACCCGGAGCCAGGAAGGGTTCCGGACCTGGGTGAGCAGACACCATCAGCTCTGCCTCCTCTGTTCACAGTTCACTGGCTTTGCTAATTCTGATTTTGTTTGGTTGATTTTGGTTTTAAGTTGCTCCCCTTGCCCCTGCTAAGGCAATCAGAAACCAGAGGCCACACAGAGTCTCTAGCAGAGAGGAGCTTGGGACAGACTCAGGTGCTTGCTAAAGCATCAGAGGTGCTGAGCTAGGGAGCTGGGGGCCAGGTTGCAGGGGCAAGCCTGAGGCTTCAGGACCCATGTGCTCCCCACCTCGCCCCCAGCCACTGAACACTGTCTCCACCAGCCTGCTCCTACCCCCAACACCCACAAGGCAGAAATGGAAGTAGAAAATGAGAATTTAAGAATGGACTATGGAACCAAGATCAGAGGGGAGGAGTAACAAGAAGGCTGACTGAGGGAAGGAGGGGCTCAAGGCGACTCTGGAGGACAGAAGAACTCAGACACGGAAGACCACCCGAACCAACGAGCACAAAGACTGGGGATCTGGCAGCGCGGGTGAGCGAGGAATTGGAAGAGCACAGGCTCCTGGAGGTGGGGGCACCACTACCAGCATCTCTCTCCTGCAGTCATGGTGGGACACACCCAGTCAGGGCAGGGCAGTCCTCCTGCCAGGTTCAGCTCCGGAGTGTCAGTCCCTGTAAGAACACAGCCCCATCTGTTTGGCAGGAATAGGAGAAGGATACCCCAAAAGGTGACTGAAAGAGTCATTTTTAAAAGTTGATGTGACTTCCTTTAATCTGACGGTCTCAGGAGTATAAGGCACAGAAATGAAGAAAACAAAAAAGACCACTCCCATTTATACATAAGCCCAGACTGCACTTACAAGACGTCACTTTGTATAATTCAGAAGGAAACAAAACAAATGTAGACACGCAGACATTTCAAAGAAATGCAGAATTCCAGAGCTGCTCGGGGGCTCACAATTTGAGAATTTAAGGCTGTATATTAACTTTTTACTTCTCGTTGGTTCTAAAGGTTTTATGAAAGCCTACCTCTTTTACTAGATCTCTTGCTTACCTCCTTCTGACGACCCACAAACCGAATTTTCCTGTAGTCTTTATCATCATAGACCTGGGGGGAAAAAAGACCATGTATGATGTTTGCAGCCTGATCTGAAAGAAGTCACTTAATATCACAGGCAAGTGCTTTTCTGACACTGCGGCCGTTCGCGATCAAGCACAGGAGCGACAAAGGACCACTGTGCAACCAGGCGCATTTCGGCAAGACGCCCCAACTGAGAAGGGGCAGAAACGCGAACGGGAAGGCGGCAAGGCGCGGCTGGAAAGGGCAGGGGCAGCCCCGATTCCCCTCCAGACGGCCTCCACTGGGCGACACCGGCAACACGGGGGCTTGGTCGCCGCCCGGCCTCTCGCTGCCCTTGAACAGCGCCTCTGCTTTCGGCCGAGACGCGACGACTACTCGGCACGGCACAAACACCGGGCGGCCGGAGCCCGAGGCCCGGGGCACCCCCACGGCGCCGCCTGTCGGAGCCCGAGGCCCGGCGCTCCGAGGCCCTAACCTGAACCGGGGCCGGCACAGGCTTCGGCCCGCGACACGCGGCGGCTTCCGCGTCCCGGGGGCCCTGCCCACCGGCCAGCGCGTCCCCCGGCCGCAGGTCCGAGACGGAGGGCGGCCTCCACGCCGCGGCGGTTACCTGCCCGGTGTGCGTAATCTTCTCGCCGGTCGGCGACGTCCGCACCGCCCAACACCTGGCGCCCCGGGGCGGGTTCAGCGCCGCCGTGCCGCTCCGGCCCAGCAGCCGGCAGAAGGCCACCGCCGCCGCCATCTTGCGGACTGACCCCTGACCCGGCGCACCGACACGCTGACGCATGCGCACAGCTTCGCAGGGCCCTCGCGGCCGGGATTTAGAGCGCCTTGGGGAGTCGCGCACGCGCGGTGCGCTCGGGCTAATGCAGCCCTGCAGGTGCAGCGGCTGGGCTGCGGTTCAGAAAAAGGCGGCAGATTTTACGTGCAACGCTAGCACTTAGCAGCTGTTGGTGATTCCTACCTGGGGTAGGACAGGGGAGGATGGAAAATGAAGGTGCACTTTTCACGTTCGATGGTAATAATCATGGGGGGCTACATAGCGAATGTCTTTATTAGTGAAGGGTCCTTGCCCAGAGCGAACTGTAAGTCCATTCACGTTGCGCAGTGCGCACTTCTGTGTGGCCATGGGGACAGCATGTTTTGGGATTTCTGAAGCAGAGCTCCATTGAAGCAACCAGTAAAGCACAATCAATGTCATCCCCCATGCAGATCAGCCCCGAAGGCCCCCTGCTCTAGAGCACACCTGGGCAGACTCCGGCTCGCCGTCCCGGGGCTTCCCTCCCCGAACTGCCTACCCGTTAATAGACCGCTCAGGAGGGTCAGTCACGCGGGGCCAGCGCCCAGATGGACAAGGGCGGTGGGTATGGGGGGGTAGACTCAGCCGGGGTGACCCCTCCCCGGGAGCTGAGTGCACCCACAGTCTGGACTCCAGGAGGTGGAGGTGATGAGAGACTAGATGCACTGAAAACCTCTCGGAATGGAAGGATGCCCACAGACAGGTACCCACAGGCAGGCCCGGAGCTCACCTGGGCAGGTGTCGTGGTGGGGCGTGCAGATGGACCGTCGTCTGCAGGTCGCCTTCGTGCACGGACAACAGATGGGTGGGTTCGCGACACATACACGGAACGGCGGGTGTACTGAGTTCATTGTGGGCTCTGGCGATGGGTAGATGCGGGCTCGCCGGAGTCGTTCGACTTTTATTGGAATGTTTCATAATAAAAGGTTGGAGGGGGAAAAAAGATATTTGACTGCAACTAGTTAGGACGACTGCCTATCTCCACTGCTTCCATGAGCCTTGCCTCCTTTCCCCCAGGATGTCCACTTAATACAGTGGGTTCTTCTAGATTTTGCTTTGACTTCGGTATTCGCCTGTTTTCTAAAAATGTCTAGTTGGTTGTGGTTTCTTTTGCATTCTAGATACCTATTTCCGTTCCCATTTTGACATTCTCCAAAACCATTGACACCCTGTGGCGGGAAGGGGTCCCAGGTGGAGATCAAGGGCGCGCTGGTGACTCCGCCTCGGCGCCCGGCACCGGGGGGATGGCCACGTGATCCTGCCGCCATCTTTCTTTCTGGCGGACACTCCGGACGGTGGCATCCCCGCCCCATTGCGCAGGCGCTTGCGGGGCGCGCTTCCGGCCGCCGTGGTCGCCTTCTCAGGTCAGGGGTCCCAGGGCCGCGAGGGGTGGGGGGCCGGGGCGGCAGCTGGCGCGGGGCCTCGGGTCCTCCGCGCCCCGGCCCCTGCCGCCGAGAAGGGCCGCCTGCGTGCTGTCCCCTGCCGGCGGGCACGGCCGGGCCCGGCGCTTGCTGCCGCGTCCCCGGCCCTCTGAGACCCCGCCGGGGGGCCCGGGGCTGCAGAGCGCGGGCGGAGGGGCGGGCGCTCGCGGGGGGTGGCGGTGGAGCCTGTTGGCAAAGCTCTCCATCGTGCGCGGAGACCTTAAGGATTGCTTTTCTGTTCCCGGTCGATTCGGCCGCAGCATGGCATCCGCGCTGGTGACGAAGATGCTGGCGTCCGCCCTGAGCCCGCTGCTCCGTCGGAGGCCTCCCCCGGCGATGCCCCGCGCGCTCTCCACTCTGCTGCCCGGACGCCTTCACACTGCAGGTGCCGCTGGTGCGAAGCCCAGGGCGTGGGGGCCCGCGGGGCAGCCCGGCCTGCAGCTGCCCGGCCTGCAGCTGCCCGGCCTGCAGCTTGCCCTGGGGTTCAAGACCAAGGGCGTCATCAAGGAGCGCTGCAGGGACTGTTACCGGGTGAAGAGGCGCGGGCGCTGGTTCATCTACTGCAAAACGAACCCAAAGCACAAGCAGAGGCAGATGTAGTTCCGGTCACTAAAAGAACGTGCAGAACTGCATCACTTCCTTGAGGAATGGTCCCTC
The DNA here is from genome assembly GCF_003265705.2 of Callorhinus ursinus. Taxonomy (NCBI): domain Eukaryota; kingdom Metazoa; phylum Chordata; class Mammalia; order Carnivora; family Otariidae; genus Callorhinus; species Callorhinus ursinus. The sequence goes on from NW_027397065.1 coordinate 92,319,901, forward strand.
CTATCGAAAGAAAAATAAAACGTAAACACTGCCTAATCTTTGTCGACCCTCAGGTCTTCTTGACTCTACCGCCAGGGCACTCACCTCCTGTAGCAGCCCAGTCCCATCAGCTAGACAAGCAGATCCCGGAATGGGAAATGCATCATTTTCATCTTCTGTGCAAGCTGTGTGTGCTCAGGCTGGGGGGCAGAAGGTAAGGCAGGCGGACAGCTGATCGTGCCCCCGAGCTCAGAGTGCAGCCTGGTTCCCTGGGAAGGACGGCCCTGCGGGGCCGAGCTCAGCCTGCTTCTGCCTGCGGCTAGAGTGCTGCTCTTACGGGACTGCAGGTTCCTTTTCTCAGCATTCCTGTCTTGAGGATAAGTGTGAAAGCCTTGAAAGCAGTTTTTAAGTCAAGGACAATTCAACTTTCCGTATGCAAAGGTATTTCAGATATCAGTTAAGCGTGTTTGTCATCTTTCATGAGACACGAACATGCACACGTGTAGTATGTGCACGTGTTTGTACGTGTGTGGTGTGTGTGTGCATTTGTGCACCATGCACATGGGCGTGTTTGTGCATGCATGGATGTGTGTGTGTGCTGAGCAGAGCGGCTCTGGTACCCTCTGCAGGCGTGTGGCCTGGAGCCAGGGGCACAGATGTTCCTGTGTCTCCTGTCTTAGCGTTATGGCTGCCTCACCCACATGGTTTGAGCTCCATACAGTGGCCCTCCCTGGCCACCTTCCTGTCCAGGCCGCGGCTGGAGCGGATTATACTAGGTGGGATGGAGTACAGGGTGGTGAGTGTGGGTAAGCAGCATGTGCAGAGGCCAGTGAAGACCTGGCACACGGACTGGGATTCCTCAGTCATGCTGCTCCCCAGGAGGTGGGGTCCAGGCTGAGACCTGCAGGACCAGGGAGGTGAGATGCCGGGGCGGCGCCAGTGAGGATCCGAGCAGCATTGTGCACGTGGAAAACCGGATGACCCCACAGCCCACGGGCAGCTCTGTGAGCCACGCTCAGGCACTGGGCACATAGTCCTGGCCTTGGGGGTCCTGACTGTGGTACCCAGATCCCCAGCACAGAGCCCAGGAAAAGGAAAAGAAGAAAATGCTCTTCCCTGGAGCACTTTTTCCTGGGAGAAGGTGGGATTCTGCTAGTTCTGCTGGAGTAAAGACCTTTCCTCCTCATTGCTTCAAGTACTTCCTGGTTTAGGTGCAGCCAGGCCTCGCAGAGACTGTAACACATAGATTTGCAACATAGTATGTTTTATTTGACTTGAACTGTGTTGAGTGCAGATGCTGTAAGGGTGATAGTTACCTGTCTAGATTTCAGTCCCAGAAGGACTGCAGGGTAGGTCTGTGACATTAGGCGGGTTCTCCCCCTCAGCAGTGCTGGCCCTCAGGACAGATTTTTCTCTGTGCCTGGCTGTCCAGGGCACTGTAGGGTGCAGCATCCTTGGCCCCCTCCCCCTGGGTGCCAGGAGCACCCTCATCCTGGTCGTGACAACCAGAAATATCACCAGACATGGCCAAGGGTACCTGGGGGCACATTCCCCCTAGGGGCTAATACTACTCACCCCTCCCCACAGGTTCATCCGAGAACTGAAGCCCTGGGCTGGGCAGAGCCTGTTTCTGTCCTGCTTTGCTCTCAGTCGGCTACAATACCTGGTCCATTGTAGGCACTCAACAAATGCATGTGGAATCACATGGCAATGACATGACAATGCCCCCTTATAAACAGCCTTTTGTCCTCTCCTCTTAGCTGGAGCAGGCTCATCCTAGAAGGCTAAGCCCACAGCTTTGTTCTGGAGAGTTGGCCGACCGGTCCTGTCCATGGGAATGCAGCCACCTCCCACGTGGGGCAGAAGTTTGGTGCTGCAGTGGTCTAGGACACATGCACAAACACACACACCTTCTTTTCAGTTGTTTTCTCCTCGACCGGTCAGTGTGAGGTCTTTACTTGCCCTTGTGAGTGTCTGGCTCTGTGCGGGGCTGACAGTGTTAGGTATACAGGCATTCGAAGGACAGGCAGTAACGCGTGTACTGAAGCCGTGGGGCCCAAGTCCGCAGGAACCTGGGATTATAATTGACAAGCTGGAATTTTAACAAGGCGTTGATAGGTTTTTAAATCATTTGTTCCTCTTGGAATTATTAGTCTCTCTGATCTGAGGTGACAACCTGTGTGCTGACCAAACCCTCGTTATGGCTGTTACTTTCCAGTATCCGGATAGACCAGCATTTACAGCCCGGAGATTCCAGCGTAGCACCAAACTTGGTGTAGGCAGCAGGCAAACTTGTCCAGCTCATTCATGTCTGTATTGTCCATGCTTTCCATGAGGCGAATACTTGCTGTAAAGACCGTATGATCTGAAAAACCTAAAAATACTTACAATCTGAGTTACATTTGCAGAAAAAGTGTACCAGCTCCTTGTTTAGATCATTAAAGTAAATCCCATCTTACCCTGGGATTTGACTTCACAAGGACCACAACCTACCGGAAACGTTCCATGGTTTTTCCTTTACCCACACAATGAGAAGGATCTTTGTATTTGTAAGTGCTAGCCATGAACAAATAGAAGTTGAGATAAAAGTACTGTTTATAATAACACCCAGACCATGAAATGTTTAGGTACCAGTCTAAAAAAATTTATACAATTCCATATACTTAAAATTATAAAACACTGTTGAAAGAATTTGAGTAAGATGTAAATGTTAAGCTATATCATATTTATGGATTAGAATATTTGATATTGTCAATTCTCTCCAAACTGATCTACAAATTCAATAATATATATATAAATAAAAATCACAGCAGGAATTTTTTACAAAATCTATGGTTATTCAAAATTTTATATGGAGAGGCAAAGTATGCAAAAGAGCCAAAATTTTGAAAATGCAGAGAAATGTTGAAGGAAGCCTGCTTTACGTGAATGTTTATGGTGGCTTTATTTATAATTGAAACAAAACAACCACTGGAAACAGTCTGTGTGTCCCTCAGCTGGGGAATGGATCAATCAAGTATGGTGCATTCTTACAATGGAATACTTAGCAGCAAATAGGAAAGAAGTGATACACATGAAAACATGAATGAATCCTAGATCCACCACACTGATGATAGAAGCCTGCACTCAGAAAAGTTCATACTTCATGATTCCAATGCTGTGACATTATGGAAAAGTCCAAATTATGGGCACAGAAGATCTGTTGCTAGGAGCTGAGGGTGGGGAGCCAGGGCTGCCTAGAAAGGGACATGAAGGAATACTTTCGGGTGATAGAATTGTTCTATGTGTTGATTATGGTAGCAGTTCCATGACAACATATGCTTATAAAACTCATAGAACTTTACTTCAGTAGACCTTGCAAAATAATTCCCCAGTGGAATTTCTAGATAACAATAAAGATCAAATAAATAAAGATCAAAAAAAAAAAAAAAAGGAACTCACTGAGTTGTGGGACCGTATCCAGCATTCTGTCATAAATCGCACTGCTGCCCTGGGGGAGGGTGGAGAAAAAACAGCAGTTGAAGAAATAATGGGCAAAATGTTTCCATATTTGATGAAAACAATAAATCCACAAAGCCAAGAAGCTTAGCAAACCTTAATCAGGAGGAATATAAAGGAAACCATATAATACATTATTATCAGATAGAGGAAACCTCTAAAACACAAAGAAACAAGACTCCTCACAGAGGGACAAAAACAGCTGCACACTTATCAGAGACCATGAAGCCCAAAGACAGTAAAACGTCTTTAAGGAGCTGGGGAGAACTGCAACCTAGAAATCTATATCCAGTGAGAACCTCTCAAAACTGAAGTGAAAGACAAGAGCTGGGAGCGTTCAAATGGAAACACAGATCTACGTAAAGAGATCAATCAAGCTCAAAATAGTAACAATTTGGGTGAAGATGAAAGATATTTTTTCCTCATTTAAATATCCTTCTGAAAAAACCATTTAAAGAAACAATAATGGCAAAGTACCGTGGTGCCCATGGCCTCTGTAGGACTGCAGGGTGAGAGCACACGCCAGCACGAGGATGGGAGGTTCCTGCAAACATTGTGTGAAGGCCAACTGTGACATCACAGTGTGTACTATACACATTAGACCAGCCACCAAGAAAATAAAAAGACAAGTGTAATAAGCCAATAATGGAGAAATTATGCAATATTAAAATAATTAAAATAAGAATACCAAAAGAGGAAAAAGGAATAATGCATTGTTATGATAAGTAGGAAATGAAAGATAAGACCATAGATTTAAATGCAGCCTTATTGGTAATCACAGCATGTGTACATGTGCAAGTGTCCTGGTCAAACAGCAGAGAGTGTCAGATTGTGTGAAAAACAAGACTTGGGGCACCTGGGTGGCTCAGTTGGTTGAGGATCTGACTCTTGATTTCAGCTAGGGTCAGGATCTCAGGGTCCTGGGATTGAACCCTGTGTCGGGCTCCACACTCAACAGGGAGTCTGCTTGAGATTCTCTCTCCCCCTCTCCCTCTGTCCGCACCCCCCCGCTCTCTCATGCTCTCTCTCTAAAATAAATAAATCTTAAAAAAGAAAAAGCAAGACTCAAGTATATGCAGTCTGTGAGAAACCTATTTTAAATGTAATTGAAAGGGAGGATAAATGATAGAAGAAATATCATTCAGACAATAATCAAAGGAAAGCTGGAAGGATTATACTAATGTTGGTCAAAGTAGATTTGATCACTAAGCCTTACCACGTATAACGATGAGTTAATCAAGAACAGATAACAGTATTAAATCTCTATGCATTCAATAACAGAGCTTCAAAATACACAAAGCAAAAATTTATAGAACTACAAGGAGAAACAAATAAAATTCATGATTGGAGATATCAATACTTCTCTTTCAATAATTGATAGGAAAAGTAGGCAGAAAATATTAAGGATGCAGAAGATTTGGACAACACCATCAACCAATTTAATCTAATCTATATTTATAAAACATTCCCCCACACATCAGCAGAAGAGGCATCTTTTTTAGGTTCATATGGAATGTGCACCAAAATTAACCATATTCTGGAGCATAAGATGAGTCTCAATGTATTTCAAAGGATTTAAGTCATAGAAAATATGTTCTGACTACAGTGGTATTAGTCTAAGATTTAATAACAAAGACATCTGGGAAATCACACAAATAATTGGAAATTAAACAGCACAATTCTAAATAAGCCACCTATCAAAGAACTCAAAAGGAAGAGTAGAAAATACTTAAGATGGATGGGAACTGGAGCGGAGCCGGAGTCGAGACCAGAGGCCGAACTCGGGATCTGACAAGATGGCCGGGCTGCCCCGCAGGATTATCAAGGAAACCCAGCGTTTGCTGGCAGAACCAGTTCCTGGCATTAAAGCAGAACCAGATGAGAGCAACGCCCGTTATTTTCATGTGGTCATTGCTGGCCCCCAGGATTCCCCCTTTGAGGGAGGGACTTTTAAGCTTGAACTATTCCTACCAGAAGAATACCCGATGGCAGCCCCTAAAGTACGTTTCATGACCAAAATTTATCATCCTAATGTAGACAAGTTGGGAAGAATATGTTTAGATATTTTGAAAGATAAGTGGTCCCCAGCACTGCAGATCCGCACAGTTCTGCTATCGATCCAGGCTTTGTTAAGTGCTCCCAATCCAGATGATCCATTAGCAAATGATGTAGCGGAGCAGTGGAAGACCAACGAAGCCCAAGCCATAGAAACAGCTAGAGCATGGGCTAGGCTATATGCCATGAATAATATTTAAAATCGATCTGATCATCAAGTTCTCCTGTTCTCCTGTTCTGCCAAGACTTCTTCCTTTTTTGTTTGCATTTAATGGACACAGTCTTAGAAACATTACAGAATAAAAGCCCAGACATCTTCAGTCCTTTGGTGATTAAATGCACATTAGCAAACCTATGTCTTGTCCTGATTCACTGTTGTAAAGCATGAGCAGAGGCTAGAAGTACCATCCGGATTGTTGTGAAACGTTTAAAAGCAATGGCCCTTCTCTGCTTTTATTCATTTCCCCATCATGGTTTGAGTATAAAGCACTGTGAATGAAGGTAGTTGTCAGGGTTAGCTGCAGGGGTGTGGGTGTTTTTCTTTATTACTTTTTTTGAGGGGGAGAGGTAGTTTTATTTTAATTTTTTGGGCTCCTTTCCCCCCTTTTATGGTGATCTAATTGCATTGGTTAAAAGCAGCTAACCAGTTCTTTAGAATATGCTCTCTAGCCAAGTCTAACTTTATTTAGACGCTGTAGATGGACAAGCTTGATTGTTTGAACCAAAATGGGAACATTAAACAAACATCACAGCCCTCACTAATACCATTGTGACTTGCTGTCAAGTGTAGAATCCTTCCTTCAAGAAAAAGCTTGTGACCATTTTGTATGGCTTGTCTGGAAACTTCTGTAAATCTTATGTTTTAGTAAAATATTTTTTGTTATTCTAAAAAAAAAAAAAAAAAAAGATGGATGGGAACTAACACAACATATCAATGTGCGTGGAAAGCCATTAAAGCAGGCTTTCTTACTTACAGGGAAATTTATAGCATTGAATGCTTGTATCGGAAAAGGCGAAAAGACTCCAAACAATGGTCTTGTCTTCTACCCAAAGAAACTAGAAAATGGAGGGCAAAATCCAAACTATAAAAAATGGCGTAGCAATAGGGAAAAATGAAAGAACCTGAAGGCTGGTTCTTTGAAAGGAGCAACAACCGACTAATGTCTAGCCAGTCTGATCCAGAAAAAAAGGAATAAGATGCAACTTATCAATACCAGAAATTTTTTTAAAGATTTTATTTATTTATTTATTTGAGAGAGAGCAGGGGGAGGAGCAAGGGAGAGGGACAAGCAGACTCTGTGCTCAGGGGCTTGATCCCATAACCCTGAGATCATGACCTGAGCCGAAATCAAGAGTCATACACTTCACCGACTGAGCCACCCAGGATCCTCAGCATGTCCAGAATTTAAAGTCTGGTGATGGCAGGTGCTGACAAGTGTGATGACCTGCATGTAGCCGGGTTTTCCAGTGCCTCTTCACTGCTCCCCTCACCTCCCTTTGGCTTGCTGGACTCACATCCCTGATGCACGTGCTCACCTCTGCCCATCTCAGGCTCCACTCCCAGGGAAAGCTGGTCCACTCTGTCCCCTGCGAAGCGACCAGAGTCCCAGCAGGAATGCTGATGGAAGTGACAGTCTCCAAGCTGCTTCCACCGCTGGAAGAAGAAACGTAAGCAGACAGCCAGGGTGCCTCTGCTATCATGAACGTGAAGGGAGGATCACTAGCAGATGTGGAAATACACTGAGAAGGTGGAACAGTTAAAACAGGGCGCGTGGACTGAGCCGGACTGAGTAGATTTGGGGAGAGGTCTCCAGTGAACCTTTACCTGGAAGGATCGAAGGGGCGCCTCAGAAGAAGAAGGAAAGCATGAAGAACGCGGTCAGCGGCTTGGGACCACTGAGTACCCCTGGGAAAGCCTGGACTTGTTCCCACACTCCACATGTGCAGCAAGCTTTCCACATGGCACAAAGAAGCCAAGGAAGGTCGTGTGGTGAGGAGAATGGTGGGAAATTATTTCCATAAATTTGGGGTAGGAAGACCTCCTCTTCAGCAAGGTCCAGACTCCAGAAGTCAGAAGAGGAGAAACACAACAGGCTCACTTCAGCAGGTGAAAGCCTGCAGTCCTGGGCCATGGGGAGCCAGCCATGAAAGAAGCCACTTGGCCCCAGATGCTGGGTGGTGGAGAACTGACCTGTGTTCCCTATGCTGCTTCCCAACACCGTGGCAGGCTCCATCTGCTCCGGGAGCCAAATCTCCAAACCCGACTCACCATGCAGCCTCTGGCTTCTGGTCAGGAGGGAAGGAAAATTAGATCCCCTCCCTCCTGCCATGGAGAGGACACCCCATCGCTCTGGCCCTCTGTCCGCCCAGGGGAAGCCAGCAACTGGGCCCGAGCTTCCCAAGTCCCAGAGACACAGTCTCACACCACTGGGGTCGCTCCCTCTGTGCTGGGCCTCGGGGTCCCTCCCCTCCGACAAGGGCCACCTCAGGGGGCGGGCACCTGGAGGTCGGGCCCACAGTCTATCCTGAAAACACGTGGACGACCAATAGGGCCTCAGCAGAGCCTCCAGGAGGAGGGGAGATGTTGTCATTCAGCACATTCTGCAGAACAAGACAGACTGGGAGGGAATCCACACGCACACGCACACACGCGCACACGCACACACACACACACACACGGACGGCAACCATCCCAGTGAAGATCGCAAGCACGCAGAGGGCGTTGCGATCCCTTAAGGTCAAACAAGCTAACAGAGAAACGGATGGAAGACGTGATTAGGGGGAGTCCAAGAAAATACACTGAGATTTCATGGACCTCACTAGTAATCAAGGAAGTGAGAGGAAAATAGAAATGAAGCAAGCGTTTGCCCATCAGATTTGCAGAAGTTAAGAAGAGAATGTTCTCCAGTGTGGGAAGCTGGTGGTGAGTGCGGACTCCCATCCTCTGTGCAGAGACCAAATAGCAGCCTCCACATAGAACACGTGTGTCCCTCCTGGCCCCACTTTACGGCGTGCTTAGTGAAATACTTGCACACGAAGAGGATTCCAGGAGGCTGTTCTTAGCGCAGTTTGTGTCACAGCAAGGAACTGGAGTGAGCTTGGGGTCAGTGGTTACAGAAAGTCTGATAGGAGCCCTCAGACAAAGGGCAGAGCCTCTGTGAGCCATGGGGCACCGGCTGGGACGTGTCTCTGCATCTTGCATCTGGAAGAAAATCCCACAACAGTGTGCCAAGCATGGTTTCGTGTATGTGAACATTAAACTCTTAAAAATCTAACCACATGTTTCTCCAAGTAAAAATATTTTTTGGGTAACTGTGTAAGAAAAATTCTCGAGAAGCACACACCAAAATGGCAATGACAGGTCCTTCTAGAGGGGGATGGGACGGGGCGGGAAAGACGTGAGCGGCTCACTCTGTTGGTATAGTTTGTTTTGCTTTATTTTGTTCTTGAGGACTTAGGTTTGTGTCTCACTTTTGTAGCTGATACCTGAGAGGAGAGTGTGGAGATCTGTGGACAGGTTGCTCATCGAAGAGAATTTGAGCCATGTAACAACTGTACAGGAGAAGTGAGCCCCCGCACGCCTTCCCCCCAGGCCTCCTCTGCCAGCCGTGTGGTGCTGCTTCTTCCCGGGGTCCAGCCGCTAACACCAGGGGCCCGGTGCGTGCAGACTCTGCGTGTGTCAGGCACGAGCACCCTCGCGGGCGGGGACGCCCAGTCCGAGCGGGTTTCCGGGCTTTCAGCCCTGCTCGCCCTGCCCAAGCCTGCACGTGCCCCCCTTACCCATCCCGCACGACCGCCTCCTTTTTGTGTTCAACCTGCACCAGGCAGCTGGCCTGAGGCCTGACGCGCAGCCTGCGGCCCCTCAAGTGGCTACACCTCCTTGCACCCCACCATTCCCACCCCCTTTTCCTTCGAGGGCCACGGGACCCACTAAACATTGTGCCCCATTTGTAAGCATTTCTGTGTTGTCATTTAGGTATAATTGACATACAGTGCACGCAACGTGGCAACTCATTTGTACACTTTGCAAGTGACCACACCAAGTCTAGTTGGCCCCTGCCCCCACACATGGTTAGAGAATCTGTGTGTGCGTGCCACTGAGCAACGTCCAGACGCGACACGCGGCCTCACCAACTGGCATTGCCGCGCTGTACGTTAACCCCGACTTACTTATTTTATAACGGGATGTTTGCACCGTGTGACCCCTCATCCCCTGCCCCTGCCCCCAGGCTGTGCTCTGCATCTACGGGCTCAGGGCTTGGTTTTGTGTTGTTTAGATTCCACACATGAGATGATAGGGCATTTGTCTTTCTCTGACTTTGCATTATCCTCTGTAGCTTCCTTGCAAATGGCAAGCTTTCATTCTCGTGGAAGAGGCTGAGTGATATTCCGTGATATACACCCCACCTCTTCTTCATCCATCAGTCCATCGCTTGGGCTGCTTCCGTGTCCCCGCTACTGTGGACAATGCTGCGGTGCACGTGGGGTGCAGATACCTTTTCCAGTCAGTGTGTTCGTTTTCTTTGGGTAAATACTCAGAAGTGGGATTGCTGGATCATACGGTAGTTCTGTTTAATCTTTTGAGGAACGGCCACACTGTTTTCCCGTACAGTATTTCTTTAATCTTAGAACATGAGTGGAGAAGACAGATGTATTCTACTGTTTCTTTATCCCTTTGGGGTGTCTGAGCATCAGTGCCATCAGTTTCTCCAAATGAAGGTCACTTGCTTGTCTTGGCCAGAGGTGGGCAAGCCCTGCCACTGCCTGTTTTTGTCAATAAAGTTTTATTGGAGCACAGCCCCGTTCCTTCCTTCATTGTCGTCTGTGGATACTCCCACGCTGCGTGGGCAGACCCGAGCGATGGTGTCAGAGGACCTAAAGTGTGGGCTCTCCCGCCCTTTGCAGAAGACATCCACCAACCCGTCTAGAACCCTCTCTCCAGCGAGCACAGCCTCCGACCGTGGGGGCCCATGTTGTACGTGAGCACACGCCGTGGTCAGTTCAGCAGGCAGTGTGCAGAGAGGCTCTCGGGTGCCCCGGGCTGTTCGTCTCAGCTCCAGGCACCTTTGAACAGCACTTAACGCATTTAAAAAGTCACGCCGTATAAATAAAAGGAAGATTTAAAGAAAATGTCCCGACTGTCCTCCCCTCCCTCCAGGGTTTGCTGTCCTCTAAACCCAACTGAACACGTGTATTTGGGATCCCATCACACCGGGCATGCGTTTGGAAACACTCGCCCCCACGTAGGACCTGAGCCTTCCTGAACTCAGGCTGTTCTGGCTTTTTGTTGTTGTTGCCAAGTTTAAATCTTGAAATGATGTGCTTTCCCTAAATTTAAAGTTTAAAGCCCTTAACAGCGAATTAAACCGGTCTTCTCAAGGTGGTCAAAGATTACTCTTCAGGAAGAATGTGAAGGACACATCAGTTGTGTGTTTACAAAAACCTCTACAAATGGATGCAGAATATTTTTGAAAATAATTTTAAGTTATCGCTAATAGGTAATGCATCCACATTGTTCAAAATGCAGAAGTTGCCTGAGGATGTGGTGTTTGTCTTTCTCTTCAACTCCAGGCCCAGGCCTGTCCCCAGAAGCAAGTGGGATCGTCTTAGGTCCCATGAATATCCAAGCAAATTCCTGTGATTCCTGCCCCCTCCCCATTTTGCACGCCCACCCAGACGTGGGAACATGCCTGCACAGGGCCCATGCGGGCAGCCGGAGGGTTCCTCCTCGCCCCAGGCGCCTCTGCCCCTGGTTTCCTCAACAAATTGGGATAGGATAATGTAAGCCTTGTTTCTGATTTAAGGCATTTTTCTGCATTTGTACAAATTTTTATTTCCTCTTTCCTTTTCTGATATATAGAGCATCTGGACCATTCGAGCATTTGGATTGGTGGTTGTGATCCCCAGTTAGAGGTCAATCATTTTTTCCCTCCAGACTTGTCATTTTTCTAAGAAGCATGAGAAAAAGGAGAAACAAAGAGCTCTTTTTGCGTTGCGTGAGAAATTGGCTGTGTCAATATTCAGAAACAGAGCCGCCAGGAAGCCGGCCTGCTGGACCTCTGGGGTCTAGCCAAGCAGCCCCCACGTGTGGGCTTCAGACACACATTCCCTCCTCTGGCCACAGCATGAAGGATTCGTGGGCTTTCTCTCAGAAAGTGATACATGTTTTCACTTACAGAGTGATGCCAGTACATGACACAGAGTATGGATCACTGTGCAGCAATGATCTAGGTCACCTGCTGTCGTGGGAAGTCCAGAGTGTGGCTTTTGCTAATAGTTCTGTCTCAGGTACCGCCGTTCCTTTGGTGGTTAATGGCACGGGATCACCTACTGCAAAACTTTTATCAGTTTAATTACCTAATGTGCTGTTTGAGATAGAAGAACAGATGGAGCCTTTTCTGATTCGTGAATCAAAAGTTGTGATTTGGGCGCCTGGGTGGCTCAGTCAGTGAAGTGTCTGCCTTCAGCTCAGGTCATGATCCCAGCGTCCTGGGACTGAGTCCCGCATCGGGCTCCCTGCTCGGCAGAGAGCCTGCTTCTCCCTCTCCCTCTGCCTGCTTGTGCTCTCTCCATCTCTGTCAAATAAATAAATAAAATCTTTAAAAACAAAAACAAAAGCTGTGATTCTTCATTTGTCTGCTCACCCAAATATTTATTAAGCTTTTATTTTGCATCACATACCGTGCTAAATATACGGTCTATATATGTAGATTCATGCATGAAAAGAGTCCTGCTTGATCAGCTGAAGATGTTCGATCAGCTGTATATTCTGTCCCCTGCAGGAGACGGGCTGGTGGCTCACACAGAGTAAGCCATGTCCTGCCCTCATCCGTGGAGGAAGGCACTCGGAGCTGCCGGAGCAGCTGTCCGCGTCTGGTCTCTTTCTGTCCCGTCCCTTACCAACAATTCTTGATCCTTGGTTTCCATGCTCACAGGAACCTCATGGCACAAAACAGTGGCAGGAGCCCCAGCTCTTACATCCAACATTCCAGGCAGACGGGCTGGGAAGGGCTGGAGGACGAACCTGACGCCCACGCCTCCCCACATCCCTCTCATCCTTTCAGTAAGCAGCTCTCTGAGACCCACCCAGTGATTTGCTGACTTATGAGAAGCTGCCCCTCGCTTCAAAGGCGGAAAAGCACCATCTGTCAGCTGTGTGGGGCTGGCGAGGGTCTGCCGCTGTGGAAGGAAAGAAGGGGACGGTGGCCCGACCCACCGCTGCTCGCAGGGCTCCCGTCTGTTTCTGGAACCTTCTGTGCCTCCCAGTGAAGACCGTGGGGAGGGGAGGAGAGGGAAGTCTTCGGCCGCTCCCGGAACGCTCAGGAAAGCTCGCTCCTTACGCATGGCGGGTGGTGCGACCCCAGCAGTTGGTTGTGGTTTCCTGCCCAGTCCAGTTCGCCGGGAGGGCGTCGCGTGGCTTCAACGCTCCTGGTAACGCAGAACTGGATGTGCGGCTACTGTTTGGAGCCCGGCTCTGCTGTTTGCTCTAGTATTTCGTGCAGTCATTGCCGGACTTCCAGGGTAGTGCCCTGGACCCTCCGAGGTGGGCTTCTTCGCCCTGCATCCGGTTCCCCTGTGCTGAGCAATGGGCCTCGCTCCGGGGCGGCTCCGCCTGCAGGGCGGCTCACAGACACGCGAGGGGAAGGGCGGCGGAGCACCAGCTCCCTTCCACCCTGGCTCCGCGACGGGCACCCCAGGCCCTGTCAACATGGGTCTTACCAAGCCCCAGACTCACGCGGCCCCAGCCCTGGGCTCAGGGTCAACAGGAGGCTGGAGCTGCTCTCCCGGCCCCTGTCCCTGCCTCCCTCTGCCGCCCCCCTCCCTCCCTC
>NW_027397065.1:92333661-92369271 GCF_003265705.2 Callorhinus ursinus
GGCTCACATGACATAGTGCTGAGTTCACCTACAGGCTGCTGTGGGCACAGGTCCAGAAGTCCCCCTGGAGGCCACCCCCTTCCCTCTCTGTCCTCTGTCCCTCCTGACTGTCTCCTTTCCTTGATTCCCTGTGAACCGGGACCTGGGCTGATGACAGAGCCAGGTCTGGAAGGGGTAGATGTAGGAGCCGCGGTTTCCGCGTCCCGTCACAGTGAGGAGGGCAGGAAGCCGGGCAGAGAAGCATGGGTGAGGCTGGATCCCTCCGGCACTCAGTGCTCGCACGCCCTGTCCCGCCGGCAGACACTGGATTTTCTCAGTAGTCTCCATGCCCAACGTGGGGCTTGAACCCACAACCCTGAGACCCAGAGTCACACGCTCTACCGAAGGACGAGGAGGGCCCTCTCTCCCACCATATCCTGCCCTGGGCAGGGGGCTTTGGGGCCTATTGGGGTGGGCTGTTGGCTCCGCAGCTCCTGGCTGCCCCGCCACAGTGGAAGCTGACCCAAGCGCCGGACGTCCTGATGGAGACGCCCGCACGCACCAGGGCAGCCGCTAAAACCTTGGCTGTCCCCGTTTCTGGGAATAACATCTGTGGCTACCGGAGAGCTTGAAGTGTCAGCAGTTGGAAAGGGCTTTCTGTGAGGCGTCCTCGTGTAGAGGCCCCTGCCCTGGGGCATCCCCGTGAGCTGTGTGAAGGCTCAGCTGAATGCCGGTCGGTCACGCTGCTGTCAGTGGCAGTCAAGGTCACAGCAGAGCAGAGTGAGTGAGTGAGTCCATGCTTCAAGAGGCTCCAGTGGGAGACGAAGCCCAGCATCTCAGCGGACCGCAAGCAGAGTGCATTCTGGGAAGAAAACGGCCGGTCCGCAGAGAAGCCGAGGCCATCCGGTCGGGAGGAGCAAGGGACGTCCGTCCTGCCCATCCCTGAGGTGGCCCCTCACGGTGGGCGGGCCCTCGGGGAAGACGCAGACTCAGAGTAGCCCCTGTAACGCAGAGGGGCTGGCAAGTGTCTGGTGCCCACAGACAGAGGCCAGACTCCGTGCTCGGGCACGACCGTGGCTCAGGAGGGTGTGGCTGCACCCGGCCAGGCAAGGACCGAGGGACCCTGCTGGCTCTGGGGGGCTGGGAGACTTCTGAGTCGGGGTCATGACCAGGGTATTATTTGGGAAGAGCAGCTACAGGGAAGGGCCCGTGGCAGGCCTGTAGCCGGCTGCGCGACAGGACCAGCCGCCGCAGTAATGAGCACAGCCTGCCCGTCACAGCCGCTAATGCATCAGCATCAGGGGACGGCAGCCAGCAGTCTGGGTGCTGCTCAGCAGGCCCTCGGCAGATGCACTCAACAATTAAATCAGTCGACTTTGAGGAAAGTGGATGAGCCTCTGTGATGTGGGTGGGCCTCGCCCAATCACTTGAAGGTCGTAGAGCTAAGACAGGTTTGCCTGAGACTGAATTTGGCCTTAGGACAGCGGCAGAGTCACCCGGCCTGAGTTTCCGGCGTGGGCTGCCCTGGGAATCAGACTCACGCCTGCAACACCCACTCTCACCTGAATGTCCAGCCTGCCCGCCGGCTCTGCAGTCACCGGGCCCCAAAATCCTGTGAGCCAGCCCCTTAACCAATATCCTGTTGGCTCTTCTTTGGAGAAGCTGCCGCCCATCCCCCAGAGGCTGGCGGGCTCCTACTCAACGCAAATCTGTTCCTGGCGGCTCTGCAGGCTGGGTCCGACAGGAGGGCCCCGCTAGCAGGCAGATGCAACTCAGCACCTGCAGGCTCTCCCTTGGCCATGACCTCTGCCACAGCCACCACGTGCCGGCCAGTGTGGAGGACGGTGAGCCTCCAGGCTCGCCCCCAGGCGAGAGCACCTGCTGAGCATGCAGTGCCGTGCATAGGGTGTCCGCGCCCCCCAGATTCGCGTGCTGGAGCCCCAGCCAGCGTGATGCGTCTGGAGGTGGGGCCCGGGGGGTGGCTCAGTGTAGACGAGGCGGTGAGGGTGGGACGTGGTCTGATGTGACTAGTGCCCTCACCCGGAGAGACACCCGAGGACGTTCCCGCTCCCCCCGGGTGAGCATGAGGAGCTGGCACGTCTGCAGGCCCCGGGGGAGGAGCGGGATCTGCCGGTGTGCCGACCCCCACTTCCAGCCTCCGGATCTGTGAGAGGCGCCTGTGTGTTGTCTCGGCCACACAGCCTGTGCTGTCCGGTCACGGCGGCCGAGCTCAGGAGCCCACACAGGTGGCCCCGAGTCGTGTCCGTCACTCAGAGCCCCCAGGGTCTCGCCAGCCCTGCACACACACCAGCCCTGGGGATCGGCCGGTGAGTCCACCCTCACGGTCCCCAAGGGGAGGACGCAGCACGGCCTGCGCTCCCCGCGGACCCCCGCCCTCCCTGTCCGGGAGGGCCCCCGCCCTGGCCTTGTCCTCAGACGAGCTTTCAGAGAGGACACTCGTGAAGGTTGGTTCCAAATTCCACATGGATTTTAAGGCAAAAATGCCCCTCTTTCTCACTGTAATACAACAAAATGAATCTGGAGCTATTCACCCAGGGCCGTGAAGTGGACATTGTATCACAAGGCTCAGCATTCCGGAAAACTCGTGACGGATTTCTCATTTGTTCCCCTTTTAAGGGTCCCCCTGCCGAGAGTGCGCCGTGTGCACGTGCGGGCAGGATTGAGCCAGACTCCCCCAATCTCACTCTCTTTTTAATAAACCAGCATAAAGTAGAATTTATTTACATAACGCGATGATCCATGAAGGTTACCATAACACCGAGGACCACATTAACCGCTTGAGTGGAATTCATTAGAAATTAACTACCACTTAAATTAATTTTCTCATAGTCACAAGGCTGTAATGGCGGGAGAAGGGACCGTCCATCAGGGCTGCTGACAGGGGGCCTGTCACCATCGTTATTTATAGGTGAGCGCGTTAACCCGCAGAGCAGGCGCACTGCGCCAAACTTGGAACCTCCAGACTCATAAAGGGCTGCCTCAGAGGCTCCAAATACCCTTATTAATAAGTAACCTGGCCTCCCGCACCCCACCCGTCCGTGCTGGGCAAGGGCCGGCCGGAGGGACTCTGGTCACCATGAGCTACAGACAGGGGCGACTCTGTTTTAGAAGCTTCGTCGCAAAACGCGTTCTTAGGAGCAGAGCTGGTTAGAGTCGCGGCCTTTCCAGGAATCTTTAGGGATGCTGGGCGCAGAGCCCAGCCTCACATTAACGGCTCGCACACGTCCGCTGGGACGTCGGGGGACACAGCCACCCCAAGGGGCAGGACAGCCTTCCACGAAGGGAGAGCTCGCAGGGACCAGCTAGGTCTCCTTTAGAAGGGCCGAGTGTGCATGTGTGAGTGAGTGTGTGAGTGAGTGTGTGTGCACACGCGTGTGGCACAGAGCCCTGCGGTGTGCACATGTCTGTGGGTTGCATGGTGCGATGTGTGTGCACACCTGTGGTGCGTCTGCAGGTGCCGATATGAAGGATTCTGGAGGATTCAGCGGAGGTGAGCAGGAAGCCCGCACTCAGAGCCCCGCAGACTGGCCCCAGGTTCTTGCTGTCCCGCACCGCACCCTTGTTGAGACACCCTTACCGTGTCCCCCGTGGGCATTTCCGAAGCTAGGATCCCGTGCCCCGGTTGGATGGAGCTGAGTGTGGCTGTCCTGGGACTGAGGACAGAGCACCGTGTCCTCTCCTCTCTAGGCCAGAAAGCTGGGCGGTGATGGGGCCATGGCCTGGAGGGGGAGGAGTGGCTGAGCCAGTTTGTGGCTGGACCCATCGTCACGCTGCGTGAGTGTGCATGCAGGGGAGACGCAGGGAGAGGGGGAGAGACGCCATCACTGTGGGAACGCGTGTGGACCCGTGTGGGACATGTGAGGGCCAGGGTGTCCAGGGTCACTTCCTGGGGCCGGGGTAAGGGCCGGTTGAAAGGCCCAGGGAAGAAGACCAGGGGGAGACAAGGTCTGGAAGGCTCCAGTGGGGAGCTCCCTGAGCCACATTCTCCGCTCCTCCTGCCTGAGCGGTGAGCACCATTTAGGTTGGAGCTCCTGGCTCACACTCCGAGCCGCGGTAACCCCAACGAGGCAGGGGCTGTGGTGGACAATCTAGCACGGTTGCTAGGCCCCTGGAGAGGGTGGGATGGAGCAGGGGGGCCCTGGCCTGGATGCCCCTCAGCCCCGAACCACCTGTGGAACTGGTTCATTTACAGGCTCCCCAGTGACGGACCCAGGTGGCTGTCTGTGCACCGTGAGCTGGTCCCCCCTCCGTGAAAGGACAGGCCCCTCCCACCCAGAGTCTGCTGGGGGAGGGGGTCTGTAGGCCCCCATGAGGACAGGCCCAGGGCCTCTGCTGGACCCACAGCAGGAAAGTCCCCAGAGTCTCCCCAAGATGACGCTGGGGGCTCTGGGCTTAGACATCCAGGTGCGTGGCCCCAGGGCCAGCGATGGAGGCACATTCCTGGGGAGAGGAGAGGAGACCTCCAGGTTTGACCCCCAATCAGAGCCGCCCCCACCCAACCCCAGGGCCGCAGCTCCACACCCTCCGGGCCACACCGCTTCCTCTGGGGAGTGAGGTATGGGCAAGCCTTTGGGCCAGACCCAGTGTGGGGGCTCTGAGGCCAGGGTACAGGGGAGGTACCCCAGGTGGAGCTAATGCAGGCTGAGGAAGGGGGGCTGGCAGAGGTGAGATGAGAGCCAGGACAGGTGACCCCAGGAGGGCCAGCACTGTGCTCTTCTGGGAAAGAGCTGAGTGGCGCTCACTTCCCCGGGGGCTTGACAGCGTTCACCAGATCAGCCCGGGGGCCTGCAGCCCGGCAGTCTCTGGGCCCCCAGCCTGTCCACTCCACCTGGACCGCCTGAGGGTTCTGTTCTGATAGTGCCGTGGGCTTCTTGGGACCTCACTGCACAAATGCTCTGCAACAGCGTCTCTGCAGAAGAAGGCTCATTGATCAAGTTCCTTGTGCCTTTCCAAGGGGCTACCCTTCAAAATGTAAACATCTTGGGGAACTCTCGAGCAGCTCTGAAATGAGCTGTCGGCCAACGGCGTCTCGGCGCATGTGCGCCATCCTGGGTGCCCGTTGCTCGCTGCCCCTGGCCTCTCCCTCCCCAGCTCCTGGCGCCCGGGCCCCTTTCCTCTGCGGGCGGCCTCTGGTTTCTGCGTGGCTATGATTAGCCTGTACTGTGTGTTCCTTTTAATGCGAAGCTGTTTTCTTCTCCAATTCTGCAAACTGGAAACAGCACATAGCCCGAGGCCACCGGAATAATGCAGGTGTCACGCGTTAAAAAACATATTTGTTTTGTGTCCTCCGAGGACAAATGATAGACATGTAAAAATGTTTTCCCCGCTTTTCTTCCAGGGAGTACTTAGTTTAGAATTAACTTCTGTCGGAGGAAACGCCGGTCCCTGAGCCACGCCGTGTTATTCCCCACCACGTCTATTTCAGAGGGAAAACGCTGCCCGGTGTTTGACACGTGTGATTACAAGTTTACAGAACCCACTTACGTTTCTGCTGTTATTACTGTTTCTCTTTAGGAAAAGCTACTCATTAGAACCAAACAGAAGCTTTCTTTCAGGAGAAACCAGTAGATGCAGGAAATTGGCTACCCCCAGCACAGCGAACCTAATTCCTCCACGGGGCTGGAGGGTGCGGGCACCCCAGGGCTTGCAGGGGCAGAGACAACACCCCATCCACGCCAAGACCCCAGAGCCTGGCCCCTGGATGGGGGCAGGAGAGCTGGACCCTCACTTCCTCCTGGGAAGATGCACACACACGCTCACACACGCACACACCATGTACCTGCACATGCATGTACACACCCCGCCCTCTTGGGGACAAGGGGCCCACGTGGGACAGACGGCACTGGACAGATGGGCTCGGGCACAGCTGGTCTGTCCCCCGCAGTGACCCCGCCTGTGGCCACCCCGGCCCCTGGTGGCCCAGCAGCCTCAGTGCTTCTGGCCGGAGGGCAGAGGGAGCCCCCAGGGCTGCCCAGGGGTGCCCAGCCCTGGCCCAGCCCAGCCCCAGAGCCACCAGCCAGGCTCCTGCAGCTGCCCCACGATCCCAGCCCCTTCCCAAGTCACTGTGTGTCCCGGCGAGCTCTGCCATAAAAATACCAGATCGGGAGGTTTAAACCACAGACGTTCACGTTCTTCCTACCCTGGAGGCTGCACGGCCGAGGTCGAGATCCCAGGTGGGGTTCTCCGGGGGCCTCTGTCCCCGACGTGTGGACGGCTGTCTTCCATGCACTCCCTCGGACGTCCCTCCGTGACTGTGTCCTCATCTCTTCTGACAAGGCCACCCCAGTGACCTCATGTCATCGCAGGCACCTCCTGAATGGCCCCGTCTCCAGCAAGTCACACTGGGGTTAGGGCATCAACCTGTGAATTTGGGGGGCACGTAATTCAGCCCATAACATCATCCTTTCTGTTTCCATAAACAGAATGGCCCGTCCACCATAGACTCAACGTGTCCAGCCGGGGCTCCGGCACCCTCTGTCTTCCGCTCGGCGAGGTCTGTGTTCACAGTGGGTGCCGTGTCCGTGGCTCTCCAGGACGGCCCTGGGGGAGATACTTCTGCGTGCTCAGAGGCTCCAGGGGAAAGGTCCCACCGACGCTGTTGTCCACCTGCATCCACAGGTGGGGCCAGAAGGGAGGTGGCGCCGGCAGGGATGGGGAGCGAGGAGCGCTGAGCAGGGTGCCCCTCCCCAGGGGAACAAGAGCCCCCCCATGGCGTCAGAGGCACAGGCCCCCCTCCCCCAGCCAGGCCTGGGCGGGTGGGCCGTGGGGCAGTGAAGGGTGAGTGAGAGCCAAAGCCGCAGGGAGACTGCACCCTCCAGACCCTCGTGCCCGAGGCGCCAGGCCTTGAGCTCCTGGGGGCCCGGGACACCTTGGAGGTCCTGATGCCAGAAAGGCCATGAGGACTTGGGAAACACAGAGGGAAGGAGGAAAGTGGGGTACCGAAGGTGAAGGGCCAGACGCTCCCCTCCAGGGTGTGACGGGACTGCCGCCTCTCTGCCCCAGGCGCACGCCCCCCGCTTTGTCCTTTCGATGCCAGGACCACGACGTAGGGTTGAGTGAGGGCAGGCTTCTGAAGCTCTGAGTGCTTGCTAGAAAAATCACATCATATGCCTCAAAACTAAAGAAAAATGAGACAAGCAAGAAGTATCTCGGTCCACAGGTCCATTCATACCTGCTGAGTATTTCCCGTAAAACAGAACGTGAATAACTCGCACGTGTCTGGGAACACGCATGCGGAGGAGCCTGCAAATGACCAAGAGCCGGCTTGTTTCCCTGCCTGCCCCGGGGTCTGTGCCTGAGCTCACCGGGGAGGCACCGAGCCACGGGCTGAGTGCTACAGGCCATGCGCTCACTCTGTTTAGCCTCTGAGGCCCCCCCAGATAGCGTCCCGCGTTTCATGGGGGCTCCAAGGACTGACTCCATGTCCTCCGGCAGGGGTCTTCTGGCTTTGAGGGGGCCGTGTGTGATGGGAGCTCCAGCGGGACAATTCAGGAGGCAGGGAGAGGACTGAGGCCTGGGCAGGGCCCTCCGTGGGGTCCACCCCTGGGGTGTGAGGTCTGCATCGACTGCAGCAGGGCCGGCCCCAGACCCTCCAGCCGTGTCCTTGCCTCCCTGCAGGCTCAGCCGTGGGAGCTGGAGCAGAACTGTGTCTGCGTGGGGACGGAACAGCCCCAGGACGCCCCCTCCTGACTGGCCACGGAGCCCTGCAGTGGTCAATGGCCCTGAGCTCACGGCCAGTGGGGTAAGTGCAGGAGGCCAGTGTGGCTCTGGTGGGACTGAGCTTTGCCCCATCACAATCCAGACACTTCAGGATTCCTGCAGGAAGTCAGGCGCTGGCACTGAGGCCTGGGGCGGCACGGAGCACCCCCCCCCCCGCCCACGCTTCTGGAACAAGGAGGCTGCTGATTTCACTGCGATCCCCGCCCGGTGCTGCACCCGCCCTCGGCCCCCGCGCCAGCACCGCTTCACGCTCATGCCCGTCCTTGCGGGGAGCCTCCAGAACTCAGCTCCGCCCTGGGACAGCGAGCACGAGGCCCCCGTGCCGAGGGGCCCAGCTCCAGCCTGGACACTGTGCTGGTGCAAGCTGGGCTTTCTGTGGCTCTCGGCTTCCCAGTCACCCCTCCGATCGTCTGAGCTGATGCTGGACCCCCAACAGGCAGGGTCCGGATTCACCCTCCACGCGCCAAGCTGGAAACGTGGGCTCTGCTCCCCGATTCAACACACACGCCTCCCTCTCTCCCTGGCTCCTGTCACGCTGTCTGGCTTCTCCCTTGCATGCCTCGCCGGGCCCACCTCCACGTGGGTGGGACACGGGAACCCAGACACCAGCTTCCCGAGCCTCTGCTGCCGCCCGCCCATCCCCCGCCAGGCCACGACCTGCCGCTCGGGCCCCACGGGCGAGACACTCACGAGATCCATGCAAACAGCTGAACATTCACATGTGCCTCCTGTCCGTGGTCCTTCCTGAGTCCTGATTCACTGTCCCCAAGGCCCTCACAGGGGTGCAGGGACTCCCTGCCGCTGATGGCCTGAGGGCCACCTTGGCTTGAGGAGCTCATGATGGGCGTTTCTGATTCGCGTAAATCCCAGTGAATGAGCCTCAGTCAAGGGAGCGGTGTGCACGTCCACAGAAGGAGGTGCTCTGTCAGCTCCCGAGCTGTGAGTCCAGGCATAGCTTCCATCCGCTCAAGATGTAATTTCCGCCGGTTTTGCTACTGTTTGATTAGGGATTTTTCCCATCATTTCTTCTCACTCCCAACTGAGATGGGGCCTGTGTTTCTGCTTCAGAAGAAAAAATAAAGAGGGTCATCTGTTTTTTCAGAATTTTAATTACCAAGTTTTACATGTAGAACACGGAGTCCATTTGAAAAAGGCCATCTTTTCTCCCTGTTTCAAGCTCCAGGATTTTCAGTGATCCCGTGCTAAACAAACTTTACACCTTCTATTTACCTGTATATTTTATTTTTTTCATACAGGTAAATTATTACATACCTGGAAACATAACAGATTTAATTAGGTAGTAGTCTCCAACTCAATCAAGAAATTTTCTCTTTTTTCTTCAAATTGTTCTTTCGCCCTTCTGACCTGTGTGTCTGGGCAGAGGTTATGACTCTGAAAACACAAAGATTTTTTAAATTATGTCAATCTCATCCTTGTGTGGTCATGTGCAGCTGAACAGAAATTGAATTTTAGGGACTAATATATAAAGGAAAACTTGTTTTTTCCCGAGTTCTCTGAGCCCAGACAATTGACCCCAGGCTGGGTGGAACCCCAGTCTGCACACTGGGCTCTGGCGGTCAGCTGTGAACTCTCGGGACCATGACGACACGCCGGACGGTCCTGGGCATGCGTCCCGGAAGGGGTGGGGACGATTTGGATGCTGGTCCACTGTGGTCCCGTGGCACCGGGACTGCAGACCCTGCAGAGAACGTGGCAAGTCCCCCAGCCCTTCTTCCTGCACCTCAGAAGCTGGACAGGTGAGACGCCCAATTTGCTGACCTGCCGTGTGCAGAGAGGCGTGGCCACGTGACCCAGGGCTGGCCCCTTGGGGCTGTGCTAGTCAGACTTCTCCAGAAAACCAGAACCGATAGTGTGTGTGTTGGTGTTTGTAAATATGCCCACAGACAGACAGATCTTAAGGAGTCGGCTCGGGTCTGAAATCTGTGGAACTCACTGGCAAGCCAGAAATTCAGGGAAGAGCTGATGTGGCTGTCTTAAGTCCAAAATGTGAAGGGTGGCTGGCAGGCCAGAAATTCGGGTGGGAGAAACCTGTCTTTGCTCTTGAGGCCTTCAACTGATTGGATGAGGCCCACCCACTATAGACTCAAAGTCTACTGGCTTAAATGCTAATTACATCTAAAAAGTTACCTTCACAGCAACACCCAGACTGATGTTTGACCCAAGAAATGGGCACCATGACCTACCCAGGTCAACACATAAAATTAACCATCACGTGGCAACGTGGCTGCGGCTGGAGCTCGGGTAGCCATGTTGCAACCAGGAAGAACCAAGGACGAGGGAAAGGCTGAGAGATGGAGAGCAGGGAGCACATGGACCAGCCTACAGGTTGGGGAGAAGCAGCCCCCCCGTGTGTCCAGGTCACTCTGCTCGGTTAGCCCTGGGGTTCTTCCAGACAACTGAGGTCAGAGGAAGATGGTCACCACGCTGACCTTCCTAACTCGGCACGATGGTGAGGTCACAGGCTGAGCAGTGCTGTGATGAGGTTTGCCGATCCTCGCCCGGCTGCCAGCTGGCCGGGACGCCCCCTGACCCAGCAGCGTCTCCCCAGGCTGTCCTGGCCGGAGCCAGAGAGAGCGAGTCTACTACACACGGGCCCGTGGCCAAGTCTGACTGTACGGCTCTGTGTGACCTCCTCCCTTGTCAAGAGAGCAAACACGGGCCCCAAGTACGCATATGGGGTGCCGAGAGCTCACGCACCCACTTCATGATTTATGCGTCGTTTTGTAAACCGGTCAGGCTCCGACTTCTGGCCGGACGCCAAGACGACGTGAGTCCAAGCCTGTGGGGGAAGAAAGACGTGTGGACACATCATTCCGATCCCGACGTGCCCGGGGGAGGGGGCGCATAGGAAGCCTCTTGAGAGGATGAAATGGGCAAGTCCTGCAGGCGAGCAGACCCCGCCCTGACCCAGAACAAGCAGCCCAGGGTCTCACCTGCCTTCGTGACTCTGGGCCAAACCAGGACTTGCTAATGAATGAGTTTGCGGCAGTGACCTCAGAGACGGAGACATGGCGGGAAGGTGGCCGCCGGGAGGGGAGCGCTCCGGGGAAGATGCCCGTGACTCTGGCGGCACCGCAGAGCATCCTTGAGGTCCCAGCAGCCAAGCTCAGAGCAGGGAGGCTGTGCCTGAGGCCACCTGTCACTGCACGCTCCGGCAGCGGCCACAGAACCCCGGAGAGGCGGCCCCACTGCCTTGCAGATTCCCAACGCAAAGCATGTCCTTTCCCTTCATCCAGAGTTTTTCTTGCACGTCAAAGTCCTCTTAAAGACTGAGCTCGCAGGGTGGGCCCCACTGGCTTTCATCAAAGGGCTGCCCCACGGCACCTGAAGAGCCGTCTATGCCCGCGCAACGGGACACCGTGGTCGGGGCCGCACATAACCGCACACGCCCCACAGACACACTGCCCGCGGCCCCGGCGTCCCCACTGGGGCTTGCTGACCCCAGGCGCCGCGGTGGCATTGGGGAAAAGGGCAGGCCCGTCCGGCCACAGCACAGCGGGGATCCCCCCACCGCTGCCCTGTGGTGCCCGCGTCCAACGAGAGGCTCCGCCGCTTCCTTCCGTTCAGAGCCTGCTTCGTGGTGATTCCACACCAGCCAGGAAGGCTCAACTTTTTAGCCACTGGGCTTCATTTCAAACCAACACATGCTCTTTCTGCAGCAAAGAGGGAGTGTTGTTTGTTCTAAAAGAAACAACATACACGGTTGTGACATAAACACAAATAATTGGCTCTGTGACATTCTTAATAAAAAAGACATGTTGATTTTGTTGTAGTGGCAAATTTATAGCATATTTTTCTGCTAAGTGAGAACAAATGTGATTCTGGGTCGCAGCGTCCCGTCAGTATACCAAGACTGCCCTCTATGGACACCGGGGTTTACCGGACCCATGTTCTGGCTCAGCTCCTCCAGCGCCCGTGAGCCCGGGGAGGTCAGTGCGCCTCCTCCCCGTCTCTGTCCCGCTCTCACCATGGCTCTGGGGGCATGCGCTCTGTCCATTTCCACACGAGCCGGCTCCAGGGTTTGACCTTGTCTGTGGCCCCAGGGTTCAGAGCCCTCGGACTTCCGTGGGGACCCTCGGGGCAGGTGGCTATAGGCTCCCGAGAAGCAGCAGAATTCGGAAGTGCCCATGATGGCAGAAAGAACTGTTTGTGCACTCCCTCCGCGTGTGGAGGAGAGCTGGCCCCAGCAACCCCATGCCCAGAGAGAAGGTCCCCTCTGTCAGGGACACCACCCAAGGGAACAGGAGAGGGCTGGCTGAAAACATATATTTCCGGGGAGCCACAAGCTGCCGTTCATCAACACTCAGGCTCGGAGGCTGGGATGGGATGGATGGGTTGCTGGTGATCTGTCCCCCAAAGACCTACCACCACCCCAGTGCCCACCAGGCCACTGTCCAAGAGATAACATAAGAGGCAAAGCCAGAACTGCAGCTCTGAGCTCCACGTCCACACCCAAGACACGGTAGCCCATTGGTGAGGACAAGCCCGGTTGGCTCAGCATACCCAGATCTCCCGCCCCGGGCCCTGCAGCCCCCGAGCAGAGCCGGTTGCCAGATGTCCACAGCCGGTCAGTTGGAAGTCTGCACCAAGCCCCAAGCACGAGTGCCACAGGCAGCCCATCGGCCGTCGGGTGCGGGGGAGGCTGCCTTGCACGCAGGCAAGCCGATGGTCAGCCGTGCCCGCCACCTGCCTCGCAGGGACAGTCTGCTTGGTGATGTGACAAGGAAACCGGGACTCGCTTTTGGACTTTCTCAACAGGGAAAGGTCCTGGTGAATTCCAGCCTGAAGGGGTCATCGTGCAAGAAATAAACACACAGGAGGCCAGCACCCTGCTTGCTTCATCCCCAGCCCTTCCAGGGGACTGACCCTTACACAGGAGCTGTTCCGGTCAGCAGGGCCCACTCTGCACGCTTCCAACTGACACGGCGACACTCCTTCCTCCACTCGGGGGCTTCCCGCGGCTCTGACCCCGGGGCCACCCAGACCCGTCTGTTCCTGCAGCACAGGCAGGAACCACGCACCCTTGTCGGCACCCCCGGGGAAGGGTAAGCACAGCGAGTGGGTAACTTAAGAAGACCCTCCTGTGCACTCCTGGAGCCAGGCAAGGCCGGTGGACAGCCTTCCAGGCTGGGGCTGAGCAGGGGTCAGGGCAGAGGTCACAGCATGGAGACAATTCTGAGGCCTCCAGGACCCCCCGGGGTACACGGGTCCAGAGGGATCCAGGAGTGAGCTGGAGGGCAGCGGTGGGGTGGGCATCGGCGGGCAGTTTGTCACTGCCGCCACGTCAGTGTGGGAACCGTGCTGATGGCCCTGGGGGTGCCGTCCATGGTTCCACGAGGGCACGGCACTCAGGGTCCACCTCCCTGGCCGGCTCGAGAAGGGACTGAGGGGTGAGCCCAAAATGGAGAAGAGGAACCCTTCCACTAACTCCCCAGGGTAGAAGAATCTAGAACCCCAGGTCACCCTTGTTAGAAGTCTAAGCTCCCTTGTTACCTCAGTGAAGGTTCTCATGAGCAAGCGGCACCTTTCCTTGGTGTGGGGGGAAAGAGGCTCTTTGTTTAGAGAGGCACACCCTTGGTGGCGATCCTGCAGGATGTGAGCCCAAGCGCTTTGGGGGTCGGCAGGAGAGGGGTCCTCAGTGGGGTCTGTGTCCCCAGGCCCCTGGGCTACATGGGGCCCCAGGGTGAGGTCCTTGGCACGACTCTCCCTGCAGGGACCCCCTGTGGCCAGGCCCCACCAGTCCCTGCCCCGTACCTCATGGCCTGAGAGTGTGAGCCGTCCAGCCTGGGGCCCTGCACGGAGGCCTCCACAGAGCCAACAGAGCTGGGCCTTGCCCTTTGCCACCAGCCCAGCCCTGGGAAGCCGGGACCCGTTCAAGGTCTTCATCCCCGGGAGTGCACCGGGGCAGCCCTTGCCGGGCGCGGTCGAGCAGACCTTCCAGGCGGGCACATGCTGACCCCGTGGCGATGCACGGCTGTGCCCATGGACACAGCCTGAGCAGCGGGACCAGCGTTTAAGTGGCACCCGGGGGTTGCCTGCCCGAGGGTCCAAGCAGGGGAACCGGTGAGGTCAGCCACTGGCTGAAGGGAGGCCAGCAAGTCCAGTCGCTGTGTACGTGGGGACAATGAGGGGCATACGGGGTGCTGCGTGAATCCCAAGCCTTGAGACCTCTTCAGAGGAGGCTCTGCGTGCAGAGGGCTACGGGCTCCCCCAAAGCGTCTGTGACTTACAAACCCCAAACAGGGACCGCACTGCACAGGAGAGCCGGGACAGAGCACCAGGGCGGCGACATGACAAGGGGCTTTTCCTCCCCAAATCCTGGTTGCCGGAGCGGGGTGGACCCCCTGGGGAAAGGCCAGCTTTCTCAGACTTGGCAAAAGAACTGAACCACCAACAGAACCATGAAGATGACTTTGTGAGCTCCGAGCCTGCACCCAGAGGGGCCTGGGGTCCCCCTGACGGTGCGGGAATGGGCCCGTCTCCCACCGACACAGGACCCTTCTCCAGACCCCGTCATCTGCCAGCCACCCCGCAGGGGAAGCTCAGTCCAGAGGTTCCTACACAAAGTTACTTTGACCAAGGGGTCGTCCTTTCTGCAAACCACTGGAACAGTCCCCCTCAGGGGATCTCGGGTCGGCGGAGTTCGAGGGCTGTGGTGGAGGGCGGAGCCGTCACTCACATCCACCTGCACGTTGTCACCGAGTTTTTAAACACAGCGGATCAGGTTTCTCTCCTCATAAATTAAACCGAACGTGGCTTTCGCTCTGGTACCTGGTCCCATGAGCTCTGCAGGCTTCTCATTATGGAACTGAACACAGCACAACACTGCATTCAGATGGGATTTCATTTTGCTCAGTTGCCAAACCCCCTACAAGAAGGGACCTTTTCTTAACCTAAAGAACATTTTACAAAGAGTTAGCACTCTGTTCCTATCCCGGATGAAAACTGTGTTTGGAGGTAATGGACACTCTCAAGAGCTCAAATAAGGTGGATTTACTGACCACATTTTCAGACTTGAAGTTAGTATTAATTTTTAATAGTTCCCAGTAAAAAGTTCCACTTCGCAAAATAAACACACTGTCATTAGAACGGGCTGGTGGTGCTGTCAGAGGGGCAAGAATGTGGGCTCCACTGCAGTCTTAGAATAAGTGTGTAACCCTCCTTATACCTAATAGTGTAAAACCACTTTTCTTTGCAGAGGTTTCCTATCGTCCACGCCAGGCCTTGGTCAGGGTCAGGGCTGGGTGCCCCGAGGGGTCAGCAAGCTCTCCCAGAGGGCCCGACAGCAAACGCCGGCTGCGTGGGCCTCATGGGCCCCTC
Source organism: Callorhinus ursinus (assembly GCF_003265705.2). Taxonomy (NCBI): domain Eukaryota; kingdom Metazoa; phylum Chordata; class Mammalia; order Carnivora; family Otariidae; genus Callorhinus; species Callorhinus ursinus. The sequence continues at coordinate 92,348,722 of NW_027397065.1, forward strand.
AACCACCTCACACATCCCCGCAGCTCCAGAGCAGCCACAGACGATCGTGAATGAACGAGTCCGGCCAAGATCCAACGAAACATCACTCACAAAAACAGGCAGGGATCCACCAGCACCAGGCCCGCGAGGCCCGTGGTCGCAGTGCCCATCTGGCCCCCACAGCCGTGAGGCTGAAGTGACATTGGCTCCCGCACGCCCTGGGGCACGGCAGTGCCAAGCCAGGCCTCTCCTGATCAAGTCCGCCAAGCTTGGGCCCTGCACCCAGAAAACAACCCTCGGGGTGCTTCCCAAAATCTCCCTGGGGACTTTCATGGGAATCCAGGAGGAGACCCCTAGTGAGAGGAAAATGTGTCAGCACACACTTACACGCACACACGCACACACGCACACATGCATGTACACTCAGCCCACACATGCACAGTCACCTCCACACGCACGCACACTCACTCACAGAAGTGCACATGCAGACACTCGTGCACACGCACACTCACCCCCACACGCACACACACTCACGCACACATGCACAGACATTCGTGCACACACGTACTCACCCGTACTCCAGCTGACCCAGCAGTCCTTGACAACCCGAATTGGGGGAAAGGATATTTTTTGCAACCACCCCTTCATTAGCAGCCTCTGCAGCCTCGGCGTCCACGTTGCTCTCCACATGGCTGAAGCACACGTGCTCCCCAGGCTCAGGGAGAACAGGGCTTGAAGTCCCTAGGCCGATGGCATCAGCACTTGGGAGCTGGGGAAATGGAAAACCGGTAAAATTCCCTGGCAATCAGGGGCCCCGAGACCCACACGCAGGAAAGAAGCACCTCCAGGTTCTAACACAGGGGCCGTGAACCATCAGGCGGCAGCAGCTCACTTCCGGGGTCCGGGAGAGGACCCGGCTTCCGTGGTTGCCATCCAGACATGCAGAGCGAGGGTGCAGGTCGGCCGCGCAGGTGGGGCTGCTTTCTCGTGCATCCCAGTCCCTGCCAGAGGAAGGGAGTTCTTAGTTGAAAATGACTGCTAGCTTCCTTTTTCTCCACAGCATAAAATTCGAATGACATAGAAGTTTATCACATTAAAAGTGAGAGGCGTCTCAACACTTTCCAGCGAATTGCTGGATTCCTCAGAAGTGAGCTGACAGCTCTGCGTGCATTCCTCTGGTTCTAACTGTGCACATGTGGGTGTCCACTGCGTGTGTGTTCGTGTGTGAGTGTTCATACACTGAGTGTGTGTGAGCGTGTGTGCACTGTGTGTGTCCGCTGTGTATGTGAGTGTGTGCACACACTGAGTGTGCGTGTGAGGACGTGTATGTCCACTGCATGTGTCCACTATGTGAGTGTGTGCATGTGCGTGCACTGAGTGTGTGTGAGCGTGTGTGCACTACCTGTATGTCAAAATATTTTTTTAAGTATAAATGGGTTCTTACTATTCTGTGATCACAGGGGAAGGCCTGGGGTCCTCACACCATGTCTGTGTGTCTGGGGGGCTGGGGTCTTCGTGCCGTGCCTGCGTGTCTGGGGGGGCACGTCCGTTAGCAACAGCAGCTGACTTGGGGTCCGTGGTGCTACAAGGACCTGTTTCGTGTACACCTGAGGGCAGACAGGACAGAGTGCCCCAGGCTCTGTGCGAGGGACAGCTGAGCTCAGGCCGGGCAGCCGCTCTGTCACAAGACTTTCCTATATGGACGTTTTTGTCTGGTTGCTGAGCATCCAGCAAAGGTCTGGGAGACGCCGTGCGTCCCTCCTGCCCCCGGAGCCCCACCGCTTCTCCTGGTGGCCTCTCTAGGAGGCCCCATGTCCATGCTACTGTTAGCAGCCCTCCCTTCTGATGGCTCCCGTGGGGACACGCGGCCGCACAAGGGGCCTCCCCACGAGGGGCCTTCCCTCCGCGGCACTGGGCTGCAAGTTCCTGCCCGTGCTCAGTCCCATCTTCCCTCAGTCAGGAGTTGCTCAGCTCCTGGACAGAACTGGCCACAAGTCTCCGGCGTTGCTGAGGGTGTATTTTCTGAGTGTTTTTTCTGGCATTTGAAAGCATTTTTTGGGGGGGAAGGAGGGCAGGTGCACGGCAGGTGCACAGCCTTCCACTTTGAGGTGGACGAGGGTCTGGACCTCAGAGGAGGCGGCCGTGTGCTGACACCTGCGGGGTGAGGTCAGCCTGGCAGGCGGGTGAGTCTTGGGGGTGGCATGTCCCTGAGTGCCCGCACCCGCCTGAGTTCCCCTCAGGGAGAAAATGAGCGTGAGCCTGCACCCAGGCCACGAGAGATTACATTACAGATAAAACAATGAAATCATCAGAAGGAAATGTGATGATAATTTTTTATAAGCTGGAAGTTGGGAGAGCTTTTCCTAAGACCCCGACCCTTAAAGGAACATCAGATACCTTTTACTTTATCGGGTGGTGTGTTTCTGCACGGTGTGGCAACGCTGCAGAAATGTGGGTCATGAGGGGACCCGAGGGACGCTTGCAGACCGCAGGACACGTAGAGGGTCAGTCTCCCTCACATACAAGCCCTCTTTCCTCTTCTTTAGAAAAAGACAAGCAATCCAATGGGAAAATAGTAAAGAACGGGAGCCAGCGGTTGGCGGGAGGCGTGTGCACAGAGCTAGGGGAGGCTGAAGGCCGCTGCGGAAGCTCGAGGTGGGAGGAGCAGAGACCACCCCTGCCTTTGGGTCCACCCCTTCCATCCGCAGCCCCAGACCCACTGGCCTGGTGCTGTGGGGCAAGGGGGTCGGCGCCCAGCCTGTGTCTGGCCGAAGCCTGAATCCAAACAACCCTCGAGAAAGTCGCGTCCGCTAAATTAAAATGAACGTGTTTCACCCCGCAACAGACACGGCATAGCCAACGGTGCGCGGGCCACGGAGGCGAGCGGCTCCCTAGGGAAGCGTTCTGTTTCAGCAGAGCGTCAGGTCAGCGCGCACCCAGCCGCCCGCTCCAGAACTACCGCTGGCTCTCGCGTGTGTGGCGCCAGGACCTCCGCGCCTGTGAGTCCTTGGCCCCGGGCGGCCCCGGGCGGCCTGCCATGTGCCTCAGGAGAAGAAAAATATCCGGAGCCGCAGTGCGGTCTGGTCGCAGGTTTGTGTAAAACGGAGACAGAAAAAGCTCATGGGTGTACGTTAAATTGTGACGTTTGCAGGAGTGTGGAGAAGTGTACGGACGGATGATAACCGAGCTTCGAGCTTCCGCCCTCCGAGGGCCGGGTCTGAAGGCTGGAGGGAGGCTAACATGTTCATTATGTGGTTCGATGTGCTACGATGAGCATACACTGCTTGGGTAATTAAAACATCGAAAAAAACCAAACCAAACAAAAATTAAACGGAGTGAAGAAAACACCCTCATGGTTTAGACAGCCGGGTCAAAACGCTGGGGCGTCAAAGCCAAAGCGCAGACTTTTCTCTCAAGGAAAACCAAGTCCTCCGTCTCGGGGGGACACTAGCTGGGTTGGGGCCAAACCGTGGGGCACAGAGGGCAGGGCCGCGAGGCCTTGGGGGACAGGGGTCCGCAACAGACGGGGGCAGGAATGTCACAGACGCGGAGGTCATGCCCATGAAGCACGCACGTGTGCTAGAGCCCGGCGCGCCCCATGGCACCGGCAAGGCCAGTTGGTGCAGTAGCCACACCCAGGACGGCCCGGCATGAGGAGCGAGCGGCCCCTGAGGCGATGCTGCCCCCGATTTCCCACCGCGGCCCAGGGCCCAGGGCTACCCCGTCTACGGGAACCCCGTGTGCCCACCTGCCCCGAGGCGTGTGGCCCCCTCCCCTCCCAACCAGCAGAAGGTTCCGGAGACCTCAGCCCTCATCTCTGGGTGCCCAAGCCCCCCGGATGTGACGACCCTCAGGCTCAGGTCCTTCCAGCCAACGGGATCCTGGTGACCGGGTCCCGGCCACACTCCTCTGTCCCCTCTAACTTCCCATAAACTGGGCAGCTTTCTGGAATAGACTCCTCCCGCGTCCACACCTGGAGCCCTGGACGCTGGGCCCCGGGCCACCTGCTGGAGGCAGGACACCCTGGGTTGTTGCTGCGTTTTCCCGGCTTCCATCCCACCTGGAGTCGGGTCCCAGTCCGCGTGCTGCGGTCACCTGAGACAGTGTTGGCAGCTGGCTGTGCCCAGGACTTGACACACGGCGAGACGCCAGTGTGCTGAGCTCTCAATTCTCAGCCGCTGGATTGTGAAAGTCTCGTAAAATTCCATAAAATATTCACAAGATGTCGAAGTTGCCTCTAAACCCAGAAAGCTCTGGGCCTTGGCTTCTCCCCCCCCATCCCCGCTCCCCTCCCAGGCTTGTAGCCCACCCCCTCAGTTGTAAACCTCCAGCTCACACACAGAGGGGTCCAAGCCTGACACCTGCCACGGCCCAGCCTCCTCGGGCACCGGGGTCCCACTGGGTTCAGAGGAAAGAACACCCCAACCGCGCCATGTCCTGCAGGGCAGCCGGAGGCCCTGCCGACCAAAGGGTGTCAGGCCCCAGAAAGAGGCCCCAGAAGGGCCCTGGCCCTGGACACCCTCCCCGGGAGGCCTTCCCTTCCTCCCTCTCTGGGCCGCTCCTCTCCACCCATGAGTCTCCTCTCCCAGGGGCCCCCGTGCCCCTCACAGCTTCCAGGTGTCCCCAGGGCTCCCAGGCAGGGGCGGAAGGGGGTGACTCCAGGGAGGGGAAGGTGCCGAGAGGCAGAAACAGGCATCACCACGGGGCGGGGGCACAACTAGGTCAGACATGGGCCTCCTAGAAGCACACGCCCATCTCCTGCTTCGCTCCAGCTCCGACTCCCTCCCCTCCCTCCCCTCCCCCACGGTCCCCTCCCCCACGGATCCCGCCCCCATTCCTGAAGGGCCTGGCTGGCCTATCTTGCCTCTTCCCTAAGAGAACCTCCTTCCAATATTTCCTGCAGAGAATGAACAGTCAGAAGGCTGTGTTCTCAAGTCACTGGAAATAATGCTTTTCTCCCTGGGGTTTTGTCACCAACTTGATACATAATTAGGTTCTTTTGTTTTAGCTTGTTTTCAATTTTCAGGATTGCATTTTCTTCTCTTTGCTTTAATTGTATTCTTTGTACAAAACACAAATGATTCTGGAGCCAGCAGTCTAACAGAACGTGCGGCACCCCCTCGGAGCCAGCTCCTGATCTTTGTTTGAGCCCCTACTCCCTCTCACTGCTGCAACCTAGGACCTGGGTCCCCTGGGGACACGGCGCAGGAAGTGACCTTGCTTGGTGGGGTTCAGGAGTGAGCACCCTGCTCCCTGGACCCAGGCGGGTGGGACTGGGCGCCTCTGCTGGGGAGACCTTTGTCCACCGGCCTTGGGTGGAAGCACTCCTGCCCAGGCAGGGGGCGGCCTGAAGCAAAGGGTGGGACCTAGAGCTCCCCTTCTGGTGGGATGGGGGCAACTGATGCAGCACCTGGGGAAAGCACCTGTGCTCCAGCTTCCCTGCTTCACACCCAGGGGGGCGCATTGCTCATCTGGTTCCACACCCACCTCCTCCTGCTCCCGCGCGACCCCAAGGCCACCCCCAGCAGCGCACCACTGCTTCCGTGCCCGGCTGGCCCCTGGCCAGGCGCCCGGCAGCTGTGCGGCTCCCTGTGTCTCCAGGCGCTCCCCTCCTGTGTGCCTGTTTTCCACCCGAATCTCCCTCACTGGGAAGTGCCTGTCAGTCTGCAGCGCTTGCCCTCCTCAGTTCTCCACCTTTTCCTTCGTGTTCCAAGTGCGGCTCATCCACCAGCTGCTCACGTGCGGGCAGGAGCTCTGGCTCTCTGTTTCCCGTCCCTCCTACGGGCCCCAGACAGTAATAAGGCAGAGCTGGGCCCGGTGTGCAGACGAACAACAAGCGTGGAGTATGAAAGGAGGCACTGCCAGGAACCCGCGAGCTGGCCTAATTCTCACCGTCCTGCGGCACCACCGTGAAGCAGTGAGAGCCCCTCTGCTCACAAGCAGCAGACTCTCTGCGGCCTTAACTGCGAAGCCTGAGCCCATCCTAAGTGAGCGCCGGGCCGGAGAGCCTCGGGACCCGCATGACTTATCCATGCCTTGCTCACAGCAGAGCATAAATACTGCACTAAATCCTGCCTTTGTCATTTGTGACAACACTTCTAAACTGATGCAATATGAATGACGTTTTGTAATGGCCCTCGTGTCAAGGTCTTTGGGGAAAATATTGTTTCCAGCAAGACCAAGCAAATTGCAGGCGTTCCTAAAGGGGCCCAACTCTTGTTCATGGCAACACATTTAATCTGACATCGTTACTCTAATGATCTCTTGTGTCGTCTTTTATTGAACACAAAGCAAGTTCTGCCCGTCAAAGCCATGCATGGCTGAATGTCCCCGCATGGAAACGCCAGGTCAGGGGGGCGTGAGGTCCCGGAAGCTGGAGCCGCGGGTGGGACCGTTTGCGGGGTCGCCACCACACACACAGGGCAAGGGTGCACCCGAAGGCCTCCCAGCCCACTGCTGACTCCGCATCATCTGCACCTTGCAGGGACCTGAAAATGCCCACAGGCCACCCGCACGCCCCTCTGTGTGCACCTGCTCTGGGGGCAAGCCCCCCACAGACAAGGGCAGCCCATGGGGAGCCGAGCCCCCCACCCACGTGTGCTCATGCACTGCCTGAGGCCGGGAAGCCTGTGGCTGAGGAGGGGGCCCTGAGGCCCTGCCCTGGGAGCCTGTGGACAGAGGGTGCAGAAGGCAGGCAGCCAGGGAGGGACCCTGTCCCTAAGGTCGCGGCTCCCCAGAGCCTGGTGTCAGGGACTCTCGGACAGACGCAGAGATTGGGTCGAGACGCCAAGCTCCCGTCTGGCCTCACTCCGACGCTGGCTGGGCCCAGCATCGCACCCACACCAGCCCTCCTTCCAGAACCTGCTGGGCTGGCACATGTGCAGAGCCGCTGCCCAGACACCCTCCATCCGCCACCCGCAAGAAGAGCCCAGGAAGATGGTGGGGTCACAAAGCAGCCTGGACTTTCCGCAGAGAGCAGAATAGACCAGATTCGTGAGGCCTCCAGACACCAGGGCAATGGGGACCGGAAAGGGGAGCAGGGGTGAGCAGAAGGGCCCCTGTGGCTGCATCATGTATGTGAGCATCGCAAGTGTGAACCGTGCATGAACTGTGCATGCGAGATGCACGTGAGTCTGTGAAGCGTGTGAGTCTGTCAGGTGCGTGCGTGTGTGAAGCGTGCATGTGCGTGAAGCGTGCACGTGAGTCTGTGAAGCGTGAGTGTGGTCGCAGCCGGGCTGCAGGGAGCTGGGTCACTCTGTCTGGTCACACGCTCTGTCTTTCCTTATCCGACAGTAGTTGTCTCCACTCTCCCGGGGACAGGGACCCACTGGCACGTGCGTGTGCGGGGAGGACCCCACGATGCTCCCCGTCTGGGACGGCATCTTCCCTGTCCTCATGGCAGAGACCAGCAAAGGGAGTGAGGATCAGCTTCTCATACTCGTCAAGTGGCAGGCCTCCAGCTGGGTGGGCAAGGGGAAGCCGAGCTCCGAAAGGCCCGCTGTGCCCACTGAGGGGGCTCCCACTCCTCCCGTGCCCTCGAGGACACAGGCCACGGGACCATGATTTGTATCCAGGACGCGAGTCCTAGTGGAGCACCCAGCGTGCTCCCCCCGTAGGGCTGGGGGTGTCCTGCGTGTGAGCCATGCTGGAAATCCACACACAAAAAGGTGTGACCACAGGGACCAGCTGAACAGGACGGAGCCCCCAGTCCTGCAAATAGAATGTCCGTTCCCTGTGGCTGCCAGACAAGGCACTCCAGAACTCAGTGGCTTTCGACCGGCCTCATCTTCTGTGGCTCAGGAAGCAGCGTGGCTTCGCCGGGTCCTGCAGCCCACGGTCCCCACCAGCCGCAGGAGGCATGCGCAGGGCCACATCCTGGAGAGTTTCTGCAGGCAGGAGCCGCGTGCAGGCTGGGGCCACGGCAGCCACAGGGGTTCACAGACGCACGGTGGATGCGCCGCGGCCGCAGCACCTCGCTGGCTGTCGGCTGGGGCTGCTGGCCACATGGGGAGAGAGCCAGCAGACCCAGAGGGGGTCTCCTGTGGCTTCTCGGAGGACCCCCACCTCCCCTTACCACCTCCGCACAAACTTCCAGAAGCAGAAATTTCCGCACAGACGCCCAGTCACGGAGCGCAGGACCCACAGCAGAGACCCACACGCAAGGACTCCTGCTTCTCCAAGGTCAGGTTGGCTCCGAAAATGAGGACACGTGTGTTTAGCTGAGCTCGGTGCAGGAAGCACAGAGCTGAGGAAGTAGATGTGCAAGGCCGGGGGTCTCCAGCGTGGCAGAGACTGAGGGGCGTCCTGGTGCAGAGACCTGGGTCGGCCCCGCACAGCCTCCTCGCCCTGGGCCTCCCCGTGCTTGGCCTCCCTGTGGCAGAGGCTGCGGCTTTGAGTGGCCGTGTGGCGGGCAGAGTCCTCACCCGCCGGGTCGTCTCGCAGGAGCCACACCTAATCAGAGAGGAAACAGCCGAGTGGGGGCTCCGTCCTCCCTTCTTCCCAGCAGACAGGCAGCCGCCACTGAGCAAGGACGTCGCAGAAACCCGCGCTCGGCCGTAGTGTTTGAAGTGCGCTTCAGAAAACGAGCTGCCGCCCCACAGCTTCCGTGGGGCCTCCAGGACCGGCATGGCAGGCAGAGGCCCCTGCTCCCCAAAGCTGACTCTCCGAGCCAGACAGCAATCAGTTAGACCAACGAGCACCGTTAGCTTGGACACCAAGAGCCGCGAACCCCAACGGCCACGGGACCCGAGCGTCCGGGACAGCATCCCCGCGGGCTGTGCGGCGGTGGGGCCGGGAGGGCTCCCAGGCTGGGGCGCCTGAGCGGACGGCTGGCAGGAAACGCTGGGGGCCCAGCGGTCTGGAGAGTACACGCCCCCCCCAGACAGGATGCTGATGCCCGGGCTCCGGATGGGCGGCACTGGTGTGTGGTCGAGTGTCGGGGACGAGAAGGGCCCATGTGCCAGAGAGCATGAGGCACGGGAGCTCAGTGGGGCACAGGGCCCGCGCCCGGCCTCCCCCCTGCACTTGCTCTGCTCTGCCGGAGTGTAAGCCTCTTGTCTTCCCCCCAGAGGTGACAGCCACAAGCGGACAGGGACCCCGAGGCACCGCAGCAGGCTGAACCATGTGCCCGGAAACATGTGCTCGAGTCCTAACCCCAATGAACGTGGCCCTATTGGGAAATAAGGTCTTTCTAGGTGTCATTAAGGTTAAGATTTAGGAATGAGATTATCCACGTTAGGGTGGGTCCTAGATCCCGCTGCGGTCTTTGGGAGACCCAGAAGAGGAGACACACGGGCCCACGGGCGGAGGGTGCCCGTTTCCTACCCCAGAGAGAAAACGCCGCCTTCTTCCCAAGGAGCCCACGGGCGTCAGAGTGACCGTCCCCTCCCCTTGCCGCCCCACCCAGCTACCCTTCCCCTGGCAAGGCCTCTGCCCCCACCTCCCCGGACAGCTGGCTCCTTCCCCTGAGCTCGGGAGAGGGCCTGGGACAGGAGCTGGCCACGGCGCTGGGGTCGGGGCTGCAGGGAGCTGGAGCAGGGCTCCCGAGGCGCCCGTCCCCACGCGCCCGTCCATCCTAATGCGCTGTCGGGACAACACCCAGTGTTGCTGGGATGGATCGCACTACACGGCAGTGCCAAGTGCCACGGGCCAGGATGGATGCTCCCCGACCTCCAGAGGGAGATACAGCTCCATGATGGATACCCCACTAATGGGCCAGAAGAAGAATCGCGCCCCAGCAGGGAGCGCCGCCGCCTTCATACATCTTGTAAGGAGCCGAGATCCTAATCTCTGGGCGACCTGCTCCCGCACATCTGTCTTGCTGCCCTCCCCCACCCGGGAAAGACAGGCACCAGCTCCTGGCCTGGCCGCCGTTCATTCTGGGCTCTGCTCCGTGGAGACGTGGGGTGCAGGGGGCGCCCCGGAGGGTGCTTGACTGCTGCCCACCGCGGAGCAGGCCGGGAATTCTTGGGAAGGGCCTGGGCCATCAGTCCAAACCGCCGCCCTCCTGGCCCGAGGGCTTTCTCCGGGTAGCGGGAGCTGGCTTGGGAGCGGCTTCTGCCTCCAGCCCCGCCACAGCCCGAGGGGTGGAGGTCCAGGTGGGAGAGTCCCCACCCACCCCAGGTTCCTCCCCCTGGGGCTGTTATTTCAGGACAGTCTGAGAGCTGTCTCAGGACCCGCCCCCACGCTCAGTTGCTCTCCACGAGGGCGTCTCCAGGGCGAGTGACGGTGGCACAGGTCCCAGGAGCCCCTGAGCAAGCAGGTTCCGCAGACATCGGAGCCGGGGGGCAGTGGGCGGCGCGGGAGTGGCCCAAGCACCTGGTCTGTACCTGGCTCTGCTCGTGGGGAAAAGCCCTGTTCCCACCTGTGTCCACCTCGGAGGGACAGCTCTGCAGGTTTCCTGTTGGGGGTCACCACTGGGGGTTTTGTCTCCGGAGTCAGCAAACGGACCAATGAACAGTCCCTAGGGCTTCGCCTCGCTGGCCTCTCCCACGAGACCCCTGGTGGAACACGGGCCGGGCCCAGAACCACAGGAACCTGCGGTGGCATCCCAGGGCTTCCAGCAGAACAGCAACAAGAAATCGGCTCATTTACCTGAATTTCAGTAACAAGCACGCAGTCTTCACATCTGACTCTTCAGCAGGTCCAGAAGACCCTCCTGTGTGAAGCAGGTTCTCCTTTTCCCACACGCGGACAGTCATCCGCTCGCAGGGACGGCCACACGCGGGGTCCCGGCGTCTGTCCAGCTCCCAGCACCACCCGTGTCCTCGGCATCCCTTGGCTTGTAGACACATCACCCCACCTCTGCCTCCGTGTCACGGGATGACCCCCGGGGAGCCTGTCCCCAAACCTCCCCTTCTCATGAGGTCACCAGTCTCGTTGGATCAGGGCCCACCAGCTCCAGGATGACTGCATCGTCTCCAATTTCTCCTGCAAACACACCCTGCTTCCAAAAAAAATGAAAGACTCCATCCTGTGCATGTCGGGGGACAGAGCTGAGACAGAGTGAGACACTCACAACTGTTGGTTTTCTCCAGGTGGTGGGTCTCAGCCTCCCACAGGCCCTGGCAGGACATTATGGCCAAGTCCTTGAGCTGGTCGCATTTCCACATTGGTTCTTCTCCCTGCACTGTCCACCAGGACCATGTGGGGAACTCTGGGGCACCCAGGAGCTGTCCTGTGGGCAGGAGTCCCGCTGCGGGGCCCAGGGCCTCTGTCCTTGTCTGCCAGCCGCCTTGCCCGTTAGACAAATTCAGGTCCTTAACCCCATGGGGACAGGCCTTCTTGGCCTCGTTCACCCCGAGCCCTCCCTGCCGTGTGGACAAGTCCCAGTCGGTGCTCGAGTAGAGAATATTTGTTGGATGAAGTAGCCAGCCGATGACTAGGTCAGCAACTTGTTTGTTGAATCTCTCATTGACGATCAGAGAAAGCTTCTGGCTCAGCGAGGACACAGCCAACATGTCAACAGAAGATTTTTGAAAACGGGAGAGGTCTTGACCACAGAAACACACAAGTTGTTCTCAAGCCCAGGAGAGAGGCAGACCGCGGGAACAGGATGGTCTGTAGGGTGCAGCTCCCCGGCAGCGCGGGCCCTGGGCTGAGGACAGAGTCCCAGAGCTGGCCACAGGGAGGGCGCAGTGAGCCCGGCCGCCCAGCATCAGCCCAGAGGGGACCCAGAACCGGGAGACAGACGCAGCGTTGTGCCCCAAGTCCTGTCCGGAAGGGACAGAGGGCGGGGAGGGCAGCCCACCTCTGGCCGGATGGCAGGTGTGCTCATTCTGGCCATGCCTCCCAGTCTCTGGGTCAGGAGGACCCAAGGTTGGACGTTGTAACCAAACCCCTCTGGTGGGTCCCAGGAAACCTTGCGAGGAGAAAGCAAGCCACAGCTGCCCCTACTTCTCCACGGGAAGCAGATGAGCGGGGTCTGTCCGGGCTGATTTCCTCCAGAAAAGATCACAGCAGCGTTCTCATGAAACCCATTGTCTCGTGGGCAAGGGCGGTTCCCTCAGGTGGCTGATGCTGAATCTCAGCCTTTGGGGTGATGATCACCATCTACTGGGAAGGACCTGGCATCCGCACAGTAAGCTCTATAAACACAGCCAGAGTCCTGAGCTGCACTCTGGCGGGGGCGGGGTCTTGTCTCCTAGAGCACCCGAAGACCTGCCCACCACGGGGACACGGGGCACCGGTGCCCACCGACCTGAGTGTCCCGGGACGGCACCACCACGGCCGCGAGCATCGGGGGTGCCATTCGTAGATCGGCACCACAGCTCAGTGAGAGGAGGCGAGTTCTCAGACCAGGATCAAGGTGTGGCAAGGCTGTGCCTCCTGAGGCCGTGAGAGACAATGTGTGCCAGGCCTGTCCCAGATTCTGGGGGTTCTGGCAACCCCGGGCGTTCCTGAGGCAGGGACATAGCACCCCATCTCTGCCTTGTCTTCTCCTCTGTGTGTCTCTGGATTAGTCATCTTGGATCAGGACCCACCCTGTGACCCTACTTGAACTTCATGAGCTCCGTAAAGACCCTCTTTCCAAATAAGGCCACAGCCGGAGGTACTAGAGGTTAGGGTTCCAACATGTATTTGTGGGCGGACAAAATTCAGCCCACAAGAGAGGCTCCCCACCGCATCCTTCCTCACTGGACTGGTGCTAATGGGTGACGGTGTCTGGACTGCAGGAGCACCTGAGGTCTGGCCCCCATTGCTCACTCGTCAGGCCCCTGGACACCTGCCAAGCTCAGGAACCCTTCCACCTCCTGCAGGGTCTCAGTCATTTCTGTTTGGTCCTGAAAGGCTTTGGGGTTTCCTCCAAGAGTCTCGGCTCTGCAGGGGCCAGGGTCCGTCCTCCCCATGCAGACGCCCACCCACCATGTGACATGCGAGGGCCAGGGTCTGTCCGGCACCGATCACCAGTGAGCCCCACTCAGGCTGCACATGAGGGTCTCCTTTTGGTCTGAACAGAGTTTGGAGAAGGAGAGGGTGGGGACATGGCCACGCCTTCTGCTAGGGTCTAGCCCCAAAGCCCGCCAGCCGGGGCCACCCAGGATGCGGGAGCACGCCCCACGTTCCCTTCCCACCGGCTGCCGCCCATCTCGGCCAGATGTCCCAGGATGAGCCGTGTCCTCCCCCAGGTGTAAGGACGGGGCACCTGAGTGTCCCGGGACGGCACCACCATGGCGGTGAAAGGAGAAAGGAGAATTGACCGGTCCTGCCCGTGAGGACCCTTGCTGGAATCAGGAGTACCCGAGACCTTCACGTAACTGCAAAGGCCATGTGGCTAAAATAAATTAAACCAAAGAGGGAAACGTCAAATCTTCAGACACGAAGTGGAAAATCTTCTTGTTTCTGGAAAATCAAGAAAGCACAGTTCAGGGTCAGTTTTCCCAATGACCCTCGTGTTTATATGAGAGGCATCGAAACCACACGTTCCCCTCAAGATGAGAGCAAGTCACTGACCCCACACGGGAACAAAGGAGAAGCCTGTGATCGACCCTTGTTCTCCTTGGACGTCACGCACTCCAGCGCCGAGCCGCTCGGCCCTACGGAAGCGCAGCGCACACACGTGTGTGTGGGCCCCACGGCTAGGCCTCCGTTTCTCTGCAGAGGCCTCAAATGAAAAGGACCGTACACGGAAGATTGTAGAACAAATGGGAACATTAAAGATCGCTCGACCGACCTCTCCCCTTTTCGGATGAGACTTGGAAACACAGGGAGGGGCCGGGTCACGGTCATGGTCACAGAGTGAGTGTGGACGCCGCTCGCATGGGGACCATACGCTCATTCCGCTGTCCCAGCGCCAACTGCCGTGTTCTCCAAACCACAGGAAGGTTGGCCGTGCAGGTGACCCCACCTTCACAGCCCCCATGCCCATGGCCATCCAGTGAGACCCTGGGCCTTCTTATGAGCAGTTCTCAATTGTCAGCCCCATGCTCTGAAGGAATGCTCTGCACCCCTGGGCCGACGGGGCCCTCTCTGTGCTGAATCTCCCGGAGGAGGGCTCCCTGGAGCTCCCAGGAAAGCTCACAAACATCTCCACCTGTGATCCAGAGAGGCCTGCCAGGCGTAGCCAAAACACACACCAGCAACAGCAAGAAGATAGGACTCCCAGATAGATAGCAAATAATTTCACAGTATGAGGATGTCCCCAGTATTGCACCAGACATTCTTACGCGAAGAAAAATTCATTAACTGAAACTCGAATTTAACCAGGCGCTCTATGTCTTACCCAGCACCGCCAGATGAGACGGCCCTGGGAGACGGAGGGACAAGAAGAAAGTAACTGTTCACCCACAGTTCTGAGGTTTGGCACCCCTGTCTCCGGGAGGGCCATGGCTCACAGCCCCCGCTGCGGGGAGGGCCGTTGGGTCTGCCTGCACGAGTGCCTGAAGGGGTGGGGGACCTGCCTGACCGTACCCCCCAAGCCGCTCTGCAGGAGCGGTCGGGGAGCCAGGGGCCACCTGGCGTGTCAAAGCACCCATCCAGCACCCACGGTGTCGGCGGGGAAACTCAGGGTACAGAGTGCACTGTGCCCTCTTTCACTTTCCTGGACCCGAACGCACGGTTTTTAACACAATTGTCCTTGGACTCAGGGGATACAAACGTGCTGCTCCGTGACTTAGGGACAGGGCACAGAGATTCACAGATGGCTGGAGGCCACACAACGTGACAAATTACCCAGCACTTAGCGGCTTCAGCCAGCACGGAGCATCTCCCAGGGTGACGTCATTCCTGTGGGTCAGGGTGTGGCGGGGGGCAGCTCGGCGGCAGGTCCTGTCTCAGGCTCCCCCATGAGGCTGCAGACAAGACATGGGTGCCAGGGGCTTGCTGACGCTCGAGGGCCCACGTCCGAGGGCGTCACCTCAGCTGCCCGGAGGCCTCAGCCGCTCCCATGTCCTCGGGATGTGGCAGCCCACTGCCCGCGGGGAGGCCGCCTGGATTCCAAGAGAAGGGACAGAAACTTCAGGGGCCTCTCTCCAGGGATCTCTCGGGATGAAAGGCCACATGCCCCAGGGCCAGGGCCACCAAGGCCCCAAACCCACAAGCTCAGCCACAACTGGAACTCCAACCCACACCCCCACCAGGAGCGCCACTGAGTCACAGAGCCACCCCACCAAGTCCACACCAAACGCGCCCTCGGAATCACGATGATGAATGGATGTAGTTTTGCAGATTCCCCAGGCTGGGACTGACAGATACACACTGTACATTTTTGGGGTGTGAAAGATGATGATTCAGGCTGTGACTATATCGTGAGGTAACTACCACGATCTAGCTAATCCACACGCCCATCACCTCGCCCCATTACCACTGCGTGCGTGGTGAGAACTTCTAAGATCCACCTCTTAGCAACTGCCAAGGGCACAACACTGTTTTACTGACTGTAATCACCAGCCGAACACGATCCTCAGAGCCCGTTCCTCCTGCGACTGAAAGCTAGCACCCTTGGACCCACATCTCTGCGCTTCCCCGGCCCCCGGCAAAGAACCATTCTTCCTGATTTCTGTGAGGCTGACTTCTTTTAAGATTCCACATGGAAGTGAGATCATGCAGTATCTGTCCTTCTGTGTCTGAATGTGAGCCTCATAATACCTTCCAGACTCTTCTATGTTTATATATATACAAATTACACTTATATAAATATCACATTTTCTTTATCCATCAGTGGACACTTGGGCAGTTTCTGTATGTCGACTGTTGGGAATGATGCCGCAGGGAATATTGGGCTGCAGATTTCTCTTCAAGATCCTATCTTTATTTCCTTTGCATGTGCACCCAGAGGTGGGATGGCTGGATCACAGAGTAGTCCCATTTTAATCTTTTAAAGAACCTCCATCCTGTTTTCCACAGTGGCTGCACAAATCTGCACTCCCATGAACAGTGCACAAGGATTCCCTTTTCTCCACACCCTCCCAACACTTCCTGCTTATCTTTGGGATAACAGCCATCCTAACAGGTGCGAGGTGATCTTTTGTTGTGGTTCCGATATGCATTTCCCTGATGATGAGCGATGTGGAGCACTTTTTCACGTACATGGCCTTTGGTACGTCTTCTCTGGGGATGTCTGTTCATATCCTTATCCCGTTTTCAATCAGGTTGTTTGCTTTGCTATCCAGTTGTATGAGTTCCTTATACATTTTCCATATTAACCCCTTGAGATATATGGTCTGTAAATATTTTTTTCCCATTCTGTAGGCTGCCTTTTCATTTTGTTGAATGTTTCCTTTGCTCTGCAGAAACTTTTTAGTTAGAGAGAGTTCCACTTATTTATGTTTGCTTTTGTTTCCTGTGCTTTTGGAGCCAGACCAAAAAAATATTGTGAAGACCAAGGTCAAGGAGATTTTCCCCTAAGTTTTCTTTTAGGAGCTTTATGGTTTCAGGTCTTACATTTAAATCTTTAACCCATTTTGAACTAATTTTTGTGAGTGGCATAAGATGAGGATACAATTCCATTCTTTTGCCTGAGGATATCCAGTTTTCCCAGCACCATTTATTGAAAAGAATGTCCTTTCCCCATTGAGCGTTCTTGGCTCTCCTGTCAAAGATTAGTTGACTGTATATGCGGGGCAGGGGGGTGTTTCTGGGCTGTCTATTCTGTTCTATTGGTCTATTGCTTGTTTTTATGCCAGCATCATTCTGATTACTATAGATTTGAAATATAGTTTGAAATCAAGAACCACGGTGCTTCCAACTCTGTTCTTTCTCAAGATTGTTTTGGCTATGTTGGTTCTTTTGAGGTTTCATATAAATTTTAGGACTTTTTTCTATTCCTGTGAAGAATACCATAGGAATTTTGATAGGGATTGAATTGAATCTGTAGATTGCTGTGGCTAGTATGGACCTTCTAACACTATTAATTCTTCCAATCCATGAACATGGGATATCCTTCCATTCGTGTCTTCAATTTCTTTCATCCATGTCTTATAGTTTTCAGTGTTCAGATCTTTTACATCCTTGGCTAAATATTTTCCTAAGTATTTTGTTCATTTTGATGCTATTGCAAATGGGATCATTTCCTTAATTTCTTGTTTAGTTTGTTGTTATCGTATAGAAACACAACTGATTTTGTGTGCTCATCTTGCGTCCTGCAACTTTATAGGATTGGTTTATTAGAGGATTTTCTATATATGAGTCTATGTACTCTACAAATAGTGAGTGTTCCTTTTTCCTTCCTGATTTTTTTTTTCTCTTTCTTGCCTAATTGCTAGGACTTCTAGTACTATGTTGAATAAAAGTGGTGAGAGTGGGCATCCTTGTCTTGTTCCTGATTCTAGAGGAAAAGCTCTCAACTTCTTTTTTTTAAGATTTTATTTATTTATTTCAGAGAGAAAGAGCACAAACAGTGGGAGCTGCAGAGGAAGAGGGAGAAGCTGACTCCCGGCTGAGCAAGGAGCCTGATGCAGGGCTCGATCCCAGGACCCTGGGATCATAACCTGAGCCGAAGGCAGATGCTTAACCAACTGAGCCACCCAGGTGCCCAGAAAAGCTCTTGACTTTTGATCATTGAGGATGATGTTAGTTGTGGTTGTCATATATGGCATTTATTATATTGAGATACATTCTTTCTGTACCTAATTTGTTGAGTTTTTATCATTAAAGGATGTTTAACTTTGTCAAATCCTTTTTTAAATGTTTCGTTCTGTCAATGTCTTGTTTCACATTGATTGATTTATGCATGTTGAACCATCTACATATCCCAGGGATGAATCCCACTTGATCGTGGTCTATGATCCTTCCAGTGTGCAGTTGGATTTGGTTTGCTAGCATTTAGTTGAGGGCTTTTGCATCTATTAGAGGGATACTGCCCTGTAACTCTCTTTTCTTGTGGTATCCTTTTCTGGCTTTGGAATGAAGGTAATGTTGGTCTCAGAAAGTAAGTATGGAAATATTCTCCCCTCTTCAATTATTTCAAAGAATTTGAGAGTGATTGGCATTAATTCTTCTTTAAATGTTTGGTAGAATTCACCCATGAAACCATCCAGTCCTGGGTTTTCCTTGTTGGGAGGTTTTTGATTACTGCTACCATCCCCTTGGCCACTATTCATTCAGATTTTCTATTCCTTTCTGATCCAGTCTTGGTAGGTTGTATGTTTCTAGGAATTTATTCATTTCTTTTAGTTTATTTGATTTGTTGGCATGTAATTGTTCATAGTAGTCTCTTATGATCCTTCGTATTTCTTTGGTATCAGTTGTAACAACTCCTCTTCCACGTTTGTTCCCGGGCACTAGGGAGGGTAGGGATTTGTTCTTACCCAAGGGTAAACAGAACTGCCCCCAGGTCCTTGGTCAGCAGGGCTGTTGCTGGGACAAGGGTCCACTTTAATCTCAAGTTTGGTCTGCAGACAGCGGGCCTGTGACCATGTATGTGCATGGAGTGTCTCCCACCTGGTCCCTTGAAGGGCGCCTGTCATGTCCCTGGGCAGGCAGGATTGCTCTTGGACCACGGCTGAGAAAATCTCCAGCTAGGCTGAGGTCTGCAGGTTTGCCTCCAGGGCCACGGATGGGAACATCTGCCAACAGGTCCCTGGGTGAGCAGGACGGCTCCTGGGCTGTCACTAGGAAGAGTTGGAGCCAGGCTAAGGGCTGCTTCAAGATTCAGCATCCGGACAGCCCCACAGACCAGCCCTGGAGGTGGACAGGTGCGACTGCCCCCAGGGTCCTGATGAATGGTGTGCATGTCAGGGCCACAGTTAAATGGGGTTGTAGCTGATCTCCGAAGGGGATGAGGCTGTTTTGGGGTTTGTGGCTGGGACCACCACCTGAACACAGAAGTACTTTTTCAAAACGGTCTTCCTCATTCTGGGTCTGGGGTTTCTCAGGTTCCAACTTAATCCCAAAGTGCCCTCAAAGGCACTTGTGTCCAGACAGCTGCCAAATTCTTGCTGTGGGGAGTTTGAGTGTGGGGCCTCCCGTCCCACCACCCTGCTGACATCTGGATAATAATCATGGTTGTTTGGAAACACTAGACGTGGGTGGTTTGCTACAGAGCAATGGCGATCAGATACTTTGCCCTGTTGTGATTTATTTCGTGTCTTTCCCCTGAGTAGAGGTGCTTGTTCTGCTCATCTCCAAGTGCCTAGTGCCTGGAAATGTGTCTGACGCATAGCAAATACCACACATTGGAGATCACCCTGCTATCTTCTGGGCCTCCTCCCTGCCAGAACCCCAAGTGTGTGGAGCTGAGAGCTGTGAGGGGTGTGCACGTTTGCACACACAGGCCACGTGTCGACACGAGAGCACAGACTACAGGAGGCTGAAGCTGTCATTCTCCTCACACAGAGAACAAAACTCTCAGCCTTAAAGAGGCAACCATAAATATCTCACATGGCCAGTGGCGGGGGTGCGGGCAGGCTCTCATCTCTACGTGCCCTACATGCTTTCTGGCAGGGGCCCCTGGGCCACCTGTGTGTGGTGCATGACACCTCCACTGTCCACTCAGAGCAACCCCTCCTGAGGCCGGCACAGGATGCTAACACCTTGCTGGGTTGTTGATGGCCTGAGGGCTCTGGCCCGCACCCGCGTTCCTGCTACCCACAGCCACCATCATAGCAACGAGCCTTCTTGGGCTCCGGACCTCGGCCTCTCCCTGGACTGGATTTTACCCCCTTTCTCATTAAATGGAGTTTATGAACCAAGAGGCCAACCCAGGGGAGTGCAACACTCTGAGTAGATATTTGACTGAGAGCACTCAGCTTGTCCCCACTCCAGGACAGTCCAGCACGGCCCTGACGTAAAGGTTGCCCCACCACATCTTTGTGATAACGGGTGCTCAGGGCACCAAGAGCAGGCATGTGCAGCTCTACCCCCTGCCCAGCTACAGGCACAACGTGGCCTTTTGTGATGCCCTCACCAGCTCAGTCCCCACAAGTTAAGACCAGGCATGGCCTTCATAACCTTCTTGACCAGGGGCTGCACTGCAGAGACCTCCTGAGATCTGGTCCCAGCCCTCTCCCCAGGTCCCACTAGAACCCCATGCTCACTGTCTGGCTTCTGGTTCACAGATTGGGGGGGGTCCACTGTTGACTACAGCCTTTTGTGTGAGGACCTGAAAGGCCTCCTTCTGGGGAGGTCAGCTCCCACCAGATGTATGATTCTGCCACCTGCCTGATTACGGGGTTCCAGAGACTCCTGCTCCCATGTCGCCACCACCAGTTGGCTAGCCATGGCCAGTGGCATGACTCACCTCAAGCCTGCAGCATCAGGAGGGGGCCTATTAACTTTCTTCCTACTCCAGAGTCCCCAGACCCAGAACCACTGCTGCCATTACCAGGGCCCTAACCCACCAGTCCCCAGACCCAGAGCCCACAGTCCCTCACCTCTAGCACCCGGGACCCAGATGGTGGTGGGATCTCCAAGCTTATACTGAGAACATCATCTTTCAGGAACGTGTGGTTCAGGGAGCCTCCATGTCCCATGTGTTTAGCCCAGGATCAGGAAACTCAAAACAGGCCAAGCCATCCCTCACCCATGCCCCCTCAACCACTGCCTTTCTCCCAGGAAACCCCATGGGAGCACATTTATGGGATTCCCCCATGCAGGTCCACGTCATGGGAGAAGCAAGCCTAGGTGTTCTGTTGT
>NW_027397065.1:92369281-92379143 GCF_003265705.2 Callorhinus ursinus
GGGGGCAGACCTGGGCAGGTGGAGGGTGGTGAGGGGTGCTGGGGTGGGTCCCTCCTCACAGAGAGCTGGAGGCAGACCTGGGCAGGTGGAAGGCAGGCACATTGGTCCGGGCAGGACACACACCAGGCAGTGGCCGAGCAAAGGCCCCGAAGCTGCCAAGGGGGCCCTGAATGAAGCAGGAAGCGGGGATGCGTGCAGCAGCGGCTGCACGTCAGTGGGGTCTGGGAGACCCCGTAGGCCAGGGCCAGGAGTGTGGGTTTTGTCCCAGGTGCTGTGGGAGCCACTGGATGTTCAGCAAGCCACTGACAGGCTCTGGGGAGGATTTACCAATGTCTTTCCAGCTGCTGGGTGGGGACTGGCAGGAGGGTCGGCAGCCAGTGAGGAGGGGACTCTGCCTGGATCGGAGGACACAGAGGCGACACTCGGATGGCAGGGCTGCTGCGGGCTTTGGGCAGGAAGCAGTAACAAGCAGTGGCGCCCAGGCGAAGGGTAGGCGATCCAGCGTGGATGTTGACCCCGGAGCAGTGCTGTCCAGCTGGCCCGGGGAGCAGGCACTACCACCCCAGGCCGGCGCCGGGCTGGGGGCACACGGGAGGGGGACGGGTGACCATGTCCGCACAGGGCGGAGCCCGGACCTGGTGGTTCTGGTGAGGGGTCCTGATGCCCTTCCTCACCTCCGATACCGCCCTTCTCCAGGGGCGTCTTGCAAGATGCTACAACTGTTGGTTTAAAGCCCACACGTTCACTGGAAGTGGATATTATCAACCCCATTTTAGTCTGAGAAAATGGAAAATCAGAGATATTAATTGACTTGCTCAAGGCCATGACCCGATGAAGATACAACTAGGCCTCTATGTGTGCAGGTCCATCAGCGGGTGACGGCACCCTGCTGCTTCTTGGGGAAGGGGGAGCCCCGCGGTGCAGGAAGCAGCCTGCCCTCCAGCTGTGGGCAGCGAGGGGCCGCCGCGGCCCCTCTGGACTCTCGGAAGTCAGCTGCCCAGCGTCCGGGAGTCGTCAGCCCGGGGCCCTGCGGCGCCCCCTCGCTCGCCTGACCTCCACCGGGGCCCCTACTGGTGCCCGCCTGCCCTCCCGCATCACCGCCTGCAGAACCACGGCCCACATCTGTCTTCCCAGCTCTGGGGCTTTTTTTGTTGTTGTTTTTTTTTTTTAAAGAGAGAATGGAAAGGAATTTTTAAAAAGAAAAAAAGGGGGCCAGAGGCAAAGGAGATGCAGGAGATAGAAGGCACATGTGCCCGACAAAGAGACTATGACGTAGTCAAATGTTATTAATGGCTCGCCCATATGCACTCAGAGGATAATTAACTATGCACAGGTGAAATTAGCTGATAGGAGTGGCTGTCTTGAGCAAGTCGAATGAGCTCCGATTATATCAATAGTTTTCAACCAGTGTCCCTGGTTATCAAACCATCAAATAAATTTGTCCACTCTCTTCCTTTAGGGGGAAAAACTTTAATTATCCAGCCCTCGCGTATGGCAGGTCATTAATAAAACCTAGTTATCAGGCTGCAGGTTCCGGGGTTTTACTGTTACCCATCTTTTATCTAAATAAACATTTGGGAAATGTCCTTAAAATTATTATAGATACTTTGCCCCTGCCCCACAATAGGAATTTCTAAATGGAACCCGGCTGCATTTGACTACACGGTACGCAGTGTCCCATCTGCCCGCCGGCCCCCGGGACGGGGACCCGGAGCTGGGCTGCACCTGCCTTGATGGATCTGGCCGACCTGCAAATGCAGATAAGGGGAACCGCCGAACGGCTGCTTCTTCTTAATGTATATTTACGCAGCCTTTATGTTATGCATGCGTTCTTTATTTTCACGCCACATATATCAATGACAAATGGAAGAATTGAACGGCCAGTATAACATAGAAGGGGTCTCTTGGTCCTCCTTCCGAAGGTGCAGTATCTAGACAGTGTTCTTTTATTTTAAAAAAGAATGCTTTCAAGTCTTTTCTTATTTCATCTCCAATAAAGTCATGGTCCCTCTAGAGAAGGCTCCGTGACTGATTTGTTTGCATTATTACATACAAAAGCGTGTCAGGATTGTGGCGTGGGTTTGCCCTCAGACGGGCAGTGTTCCGGACAGGACTCACAAAACCCAGGCCAGCGACGAAGCAGGAAACCAGCGCCCACGGGGCACGATGTCGAGCGTTTCCCTCTGTGGCGACGGCGGGGTTCAAACACGAGTTCGTGGAGGCACCCCACTTCCAGGGCCACGTGCAAAGATTTTACCAAATCCTTGGCCTGTCCCACACAGTGACTGGGGGTCAGTGGCTCGAGAAGCAAAGACCAAATGCATCACAAATGGTTAGAGAAAGGTGACCTCCGGCAGGGGTGGAGGCTTGGGGTGACCACAGCGTGACAAAGCAGGGGAAGGAGGGCGGACCCCCGGAGGTGGCCGTGGTGAGGGCGGGCGCAGGGCTCACAGGCGTCTTCTCCTCCAGGCTGCTGGTAACTCAGCCCTCAGGACCCATCCGGCCCCTTGGTGCTCAGACTGTACATGGCCCAAATAAATTTCCTAGGACCAAAAAGGTTCGTCCGTAAGCGCATGACACAGAGTTTACAATGCTCATCTAAGAGTAATGTTCATCTGCTTCATCTCCACAAAAACCCAAACTATCTCCCCTAGTTAATTCTTGCTGCTGTAAAGGCCCTGACATGGAATGCTGGCCGACCTCGAAAGGTGGGATGGATCTCCCTGGATCTCGGGGTCTGAAGCACTCCGGGCCTCTTTAGGCTGAGCTCCGCAGAGCGCCACCCCTTGATGGTCCGTTGGGCCTGGGCGTCTGTCCTGAGAAAGACCCACAGAGCAGAGGGCGTGCCGCACCCCGAACCGAAGACTGGAGCCTGGGTCTGGCCCCTCTCGGCACTTCGGGCACCAGTGGTCCATCCTACAAGGGATGTGAGGAAACCAAGGGTGCGGAGGGTACCCTTATCCCGATGTAAACCGCTCTTCCCGGGTTTGAAGAATAAACTCAGCTGTGGGTCCAGAGAATTTCATTTTCCTCCCCTTGATGCTGAATCCCAAACCCTACCCAGCTCAAGCCTGAATATACCCAAATATGTACATCATATCTCCTGACTCAGGCCATCAGCTCCACCATCTCAGCAAGAGAAACCTGTTTCTCACCGTTCTGGAGGCCAGGAGTGCAAACCCAAGAGTCATGATCGGTTCTGCGTATGCGGCAGTTATGTCTAAACACCTTCATGCAAAACCTTGGCCTCCCAAACTAAGGAAGGGCTTTGGGGGAGCCAGGGGCTCAGGTGGGGTGTGCTGATCACTTCAGACCTGTTTTGCTTGATTGCGGTGGGATTTTCCTCCCTGAAACCCAAGCCAGCTTGGAGGTTCTGCAGCTCTGATCACCAGCATGACACCGTCTGCCCATTTCTTCCTCCACCACCCATTACGCAAACACTTAACATTAGGAATTTAAAAGGAAAGCGGTGCTTAGAGCCCCCTGTGGACAGCCCCCCTCCCCCTAGCTTTCTGGACACCCTCCTGCTGATCCAGGCAGGCAGTCACCTCTCCAACCCTCACCAAGGGGCTCTGGGCCGCAGGGCAGGTCTGGGCGGGGCAGGAGACCAGGAGCACAAACTCAGGCTGCAGGTGAGTGAAGCCCTGGGGTCTGGGGTGGAGGGAGCCAGACAAACACCAAGGTGCCCCAAACCCAGAGTGGGAGAGGGTGGGGGGCCGCGAGTGAGGGAGACAGGGAAGCAGCTCAGAGCTCAGGCTGAGGGGCTCCAAGAGAGGGCTGGGTTCACAGGCCTCAGCCACCTGCCCTGAGAATCCTTCCCCTACCTTCTCCCTGTCCCAGCACTTCTGCCGGCCACTGCCCAGAAGTCTCCCCTCCGTGGGCGCCTACATGAAAGGTGGGCTCTGGGAACCGCCTGCCAAGGTGGGAGAGCCTGTAGGGCTCGGTCTCAGACTGAAGCAGGGAGACAGACCCCAGCCCAGGGGGCTCAGGTGTGCGCGGAGTGAGGAGGAGGGGCCTCCAGCAGGATGGAAACACCAGTCCCGGCCACTCCACAAAGACCCTCACCCAAACTCTCACATGCGGGACCGTAGAGGTTCACACCCAGATAACGCTCTGATGGCCCGTCTGCCACAGCTGGAAACCCAGCTCGGGTTGGCTTCAGTCTGAAGCATCCGCCGCTCCGGCATCCAGACCTGCGCCATCAATATGGCAGCGGGAGCCCACGCGCCCTTCACCGCGTGAGATGCACCTGCTCTGAGCCCAGGGTGCCGGTTTCCAAAGCTCATGCAGAAAATCAAGAATGTAAGTAAAATAGCTCAATGATAATTGTCTATTAAATACATGTTGAGTGATATTTTGCATGCACTGGTTGAAATAAAATATACTATAAAAATGATCTTGCCTAGTTCTTCTTGCTCCAATTGCCCATGTGGCTCATCTCATGCTTCTCCTGGACCACAGAAGTCTATGAACCCGGGGATGGAGAATAACCTACACTCAGCAAGGAGTACCGGAGCACAGTCGACACAGGGAAACTACTGTGGGGAACCTAGCCCAGTACTCGGCCAGCAAAGGTGACAGGCGGTGTGTTTTCCAAGACGGTGCCCAAAATGAGGGGGGAGGGAAGGAGAGAGGACAATAGAAACAGACACAGACAAAGACAGAAAGCCTGAGAGGTTGAGCAAAGCTCATGAGGGGCGTCAGCAAGACTCCCTCAGGCTCTTTACTTCCTCCCCCTTAGTCTGTGCCCCTGGAGGAGGATGCCTCTGGGGGGGCACAAGTTCATGCAACTTTGTCTTAGATAACTCTCTAGGAGGCCTGGGGGCAGCCGGAGGGCACAGGTGATCTCCCATCACTGTACTCAGGTCTGGGGACGGGGGAGGGCACAGGTGATCTCCCATCACTGTACTGAGGTCAGGGGACGGGGGAGGGCACAGGTGATCTCGCATCACTGTACTCAGGTCAGGGGACGGGGGAGGGCACAGGTGATCTCGCATCACTGTACACGGGTCTGGCATGTGATGTATCCCAGAAGCTCATGCAAGGCTGAACAGAGAATATGTGAGAATCTCCTTATCTACAAACAGAAATAACCTTTTACCCTGGTCGTTTGGATACAGCTCTTTTTGTTTAGAGGCCACTCCTGCTATAATTTCCTCTTCCTAATAACACTTCCTTTTTAATCAATTTGACACAATTATAGCAGCTTGTGAATTCGGAGTGTACATATTTCTGCTCCAGGCTTTGCCTGCTATATCCTGGCATTTACATGTTTACATTTAAAGTCTTGGCTATGTTCTTAGGCCAATCATTTTGTATTTTGCAATTATATCTGCTCTGCTCAATGCACGCTGTCTTTGGTGGTTATATAATTAAAGAGCAGAGATTTTTTTCCCTTGGCTGCACAAGGTGAAAAATGTTAGCTATTTCCACACTTCAGAGAGCCAGCTGCTACAAGCATTAAAAATTACTTAAAACATAAAATTTATGGCATTGTGATCACAATGGATTGTGTTGTTGTAAATGAATTTCACTATAAATTGCCATTTTAAATTAAAATATAGCTTATTAGGAATGGCAGGAGAGTAATACAGAATGAAGTAAGGTTTTATATAATTGCCCCCAAAAGCCTGTCCCTCCAAGAAGTGATGGCAAAGGATGTGCCAGAGGCAGCTACCACCTCCTAGGCGCATCAGGGTTTGCAGTCGGACCTGGGGCAAGCATATTTCTCCTCCCCTCCCTGAGCGCCCCTCCCCTCCCAGCCCAGGATTTATTGAGGCTCTTTGCTGGGCATCACTCGGAGGCAGGCGGAGGACCTACAAAGATGAGTAAGACACCGCCTTTCCCTGAGACAACACGGGGTCTAATGCAGGACCAGTGCCAGGTGCGTAGACGGTGGGGGAGGGGCAGTGACCAAGAAGCAAATGGGACATTCTCTGAGCAGCAGAGAAGGAGCGCGCATACTCCAGGCTACACACAAGAGATGGCCATCTGACTGGTCAGATGTTCAACACCTACACCGGCAGGTGTTGAAACCAACTGGAATTCAGAACCTTGGCATTAGGAGGGATTTCCATCAAGTGCAATACACCGTTTTCTCAAGCACTTATGGAAAATGATTGCCTCTTCTCTGCTTGGACACTTCTGAGTGTGGGGAATTTGCCACTTTGTAAAATATCCCCTTTCATTTGGGGACAGGTTCAAGTATGGTCCCAGCAAAACAGCCTGAAAATCATGTCCCAATTTGTATACTTCCCCGGGAAATCTCTGGATGACTTCTAAGGGAAGCTTCGTGTAAGGCACAAGGCAGGGGCTGGGGACACATCCGGGCAGCCAGGACACGTGGGCACAAGGGAAGAGGAGCCCAGGCAGGACTTGCTTATGCGTAAGTAATGGGAGGAAGGTAGACCCAATGGAGGGCATATTTAAAAGGGGGCTTAATTAGGAAGGCACTGCAGCCTTTCTGGGGGTTTGTGAGCCGTGGAGAGAGAAGTTTCTGGAAGCATTTTAGTAACACTCATTCACTCTTGTCTTGGATGGAGACCTCATAAACCATCTAACCCACTGTCACAGGCTAACAGCTCCAGGTAGGACTCCTGCCACGAGACCACGTAA
This sequence comes from Callorhinus ursinus, assembly GCF_003265705.2. Classification (NCBI taxonomy): domain Eukaryota; kingdom Metazoa; phylum Chordata; class Mammalia; order Carnivora; family Otariidae; genus Callorhinus; species Callorhinus ursinus. The sequence goes on from NW_027397065.1 coordinate 92,375,897, forward strand.
ATGCTCAAACCCACAGTGACTTCATACCAGAACCTGAGCATCGCTTGCTGGCCACCTAAACAGCCCCAGCACCATGTCCTTCCTTTGATGGAATCCCCTGGTTCTTCCACATCTTGAAAACACCTGCTTCCGGTGTCTGGTCACCCATCAGTCCACTTAGATCTAACCAAGGGGAAATGCTCATTAATTTATCCCCACATTCCCCAGACATCTATTTAGTAACCAATCAGTGCTAGATGTTGTGTGAGGCATAGACGGTGCAGAGGAGAAGACCTGGTTCTTGCCCAAAGGAAGCCTCGGTTGGATGAATGGAGATAGACAAGTGAAGATATACATGAGGTAGAAGCATCCCAGCCATGACCCAGGTCTGCACAGGGCGGTGGGTCCACAGTGTAGACACCACTCTAGCACGAGGGGAGATGCTCCAAAAGCCATGCTAGGGAAACAGACCCGGAGATGCAGTCTTGAAAGATGCATAAGGCTGGACAGAGAAGACAGAAGCAAGAAAGTCTGTATCAGGAGAGGGAGAGCGGAGACGTCTGTCCTGAGAAAGAGGTTGGAAGTGTAGGAGCTAAGGAGTGGCAAGTGCGAGGGGAGGGGTCACCAGCCTTCAATCCGTGTTGCCCTTCTTTCTCTGAACCCAGAAGAAAGGATGGAGAGGAGACAGATGGAGAACAAGGTACGTATATCTAGCCCATTTGGGAGGGTTAAAAGAGTCCCATCTTTACCCTTAATTTTCTCTGGGAAAAAGGTGTCCCTAGGACATAGTAGTACTGAGCTAGAGGGCTCAGGAGGAACACTCAAAATACCCTAGCATATTCTTGAACCAACGGTCTCTTTTACTCTTTACCCACAAATGATGCAAGTGAGGTACAACAACGAGTTAAGATTAAGGTCTCTGGGAAGCACTGTATTAGGAAAGAAGAAATAAAGATATACCCCGAGCAACACCGGTAGACTGAAGGACGGTCAGCACCGGTGAATGTTGAGAGACTGAGAAAATCCCCTCAAATCCCCTCAAAGAAGAAAACTTTGGCTTTTATCCCATTGCTTACGTTTGTCTGAAAAATTTTTTTACCCTGAGGATGAAAATTTCTCGACAGAAGGTTTCTCTGGGTTCACAAGAAAGGCTGACAGTGAATTAGTCTCAGCACTTGGCAGACGTGGTCACACTGTCTCCTGGCTTTTCCATATTTACCGTGGAGTCAGGCGAAAGCACAGCTTGTTGGCTTATGACCTGCCTTCTCTCCAGATACTTTCAGGACCTAACTGTCTCTAAATTTCAGTAGACCGCCTTTAGGTACTGTTTTCTTTTTATGTCTTACTTTGAATTTGGGCTTCTGGTTCTAAGGATTCACGTTTTTCATCAATTTTGGATAATTCTCAGCTAGTAACTCTCTGCATACTGACTCCCCCCCGCCTCTTCCCAATTATCCCTTCGTGAGGTCCAGCCACAGGTAACATAGGAAGCCTCTTACTCCAGCTTCAACATCTACCGAACTCTAGTTCACATCTTTTAATTTAGTTGACTCTGTTGCATCCAGGTAATTTTTTCAGATTTATCTTCCACTCTACTATTCTTGCTTTATCTGTGTCTTCTCTGCTACTCAACTCATCTATCAAGGTTTTATTTCTACTGTTACATATATCCATTTATAGAAGTATATATGACTATTTTGTTTCCAGTATATATGGTTGCTTCCAGTTTTTTTTTTAAAGATTTTATTTAATTACTTGAGAGAGAGAGAGCACGAGCAGGGGGGCGGGGAGAGGGAGAAGCAGACTCCCTGCTGAGCAGGGAGCCCGATGCGGGGCTCCAACCCAGCACCCTGAGATCAGGACCTGAGCTGGAGTCAGACGCTTAACCGACTGAGTCACCCAGGTGCCCCTGGTTGCTTCCAGGTTTTGTCCATAAAAATAAGCTTCATACTATGTTTTATCTTCTAACAGCTTTATTGAAATATAGTTGACCTCTGATAAACCGTACATATTTAAGTGTACAACTTGCACGGTTTGACTGATGGGTGCAGTCGTGAAATCACTATCACCATCAAGATAATGAACATATCCTCAGTGTGTGTATGCCTTCACTTATCCATGGACATTTGCTCTGTTTCTAATCTGGGCTATACAAATACAGGAGCTCTGAATACCCACGTGCAAGGTTTTGTGTGGACCTCTGCTCTCATTTCTCTTGGATAAATACCTAGGAGTGAAATGACTGGGTCAGTTGGTAGGTGTCTGTTTAACTTTTTAATCAACTTCCACACTGTCTTCCAGAGTGCCTTCACTGGAGAATTCTACCAAATCGTTTTTTCCTTACCATTTTTTATTTAAATTCTAATTAGTTAACAATAGTGTAATGTTGGTTTCAGGAATAGAATTCAGTGATTCATCCCTTACATATAACTCCCAGTGCTCTCTACCAAATCTCTGAAGAAGAAATTATACTATTTCTACACAAGTTCTTTCAGAAAATTGAAGAGGAGAGAATTTTTCCCCAGCTCATTTCATAGGCTCAGCATTACCCGGATACCAAAACCATACAAAGTCTTACAAGAAGACTACAGAAGAAAATCTCTCACTAACATGGATGTAAAAACTCTAAACACAATTTTAGCAAGGATATATAAAAGAGATAAAATTATCAGGACCAAGTCCGTGTCAGGATTGCAAGATTGGTTGCACATTAGAAATGCATCCAAGTCACCATATTAACAAAGAGGAGAAACCGTGGGACTTCAACATATCAATTTTTAGGGACACAATTCAGTATATAATCAGATGCCAGTAATTAAGAATTTTATTTTCTTGGGTGTCAGATATTTTTGTATTTCTATAAATATTCTTGAGCTTTGTTCAAGGGAAAATCAAGTTTCTTTGAAACAGACTGACCCTTTTGGGTCTTGGTTTTAGAATGAGTTAGGGAGGGCCTGTGCCATTCTCTGGGGTCAGTGTTCCCTGCTCCCCAGGGAACACCCTTCCTTGTGCTCTGCCCCATGTCCCATAAGTCAGGATCCCCCACGTGCCTGGTGGTAACAGGCAGTCTGCCCAGCCCTGCGGCACGTCCTGATCCTCTGGGAGGTTCTCCCTCCGGCCTCATGAGGTTTCCTCACGTCCACAGCTGGTCAGCGCTCTGCTGGACGCCAGTGCAGAGTGGACACCTCGAGAGTTCTCCCCCCACCTCCCTGCTGGCTGGACTCTCTCCGGCAGATTCGGTGCTTCGCCCGCACGATGCTCCGCTCTC